>NC_064417.1:10490000-10790000 GCF_023375975.1 Astyanax mexicanus
TACTATGAATTACTCATTGACTTCTGTTAATTATCTACACAGTACTAAGAATTTAGCAACTACTGTGAATTTTTCCATATCCTTTCTGTAACTAGTATGAAACTAATGTGTGGAAAGCCTAAGTTTGGTTAGTGTTACATTGATTTTGTATGCAATTCTGAGTGTTTAGTGTGGTACTGTACCTCTCGGTCCTGCTGCTCCTCTGAGGGGAAAGAGAAGCACTGGCTTTTCTACAGAGAGACAAACAACACAAAACATCTTTATAACAACATCTGCCTGTCTGTCTTAACCATATGAATTAAAATGCATTCTTTTGCAGTCTACTATTACTGCAATAATAACAATGTTTAAAGATTTGTAAAAGTTGTCCTGTTGAATTTAAACTTGACATTAGTTAAATGAAAACAGTATTTTGTGATTAATTGTGTTTTTAATCTTCTTTAGACTTATGCTTTTAATAGTCAATGTTAGACTGGCAAAGTAGAATTGTATTAGTAGTAGTGGGGTCAATCATATAAAAATAAATACAACAATATTTTGTGAATAATCATGATTACATTTTTGAATGCTAGTACTTCCCTGTATTCTGGGAGGGAGGCAGCAATAATTGTGTGATGAATCCTTTATTTAATTTTTTTTCCCCCACATGAATCAAAACCCATCAGGCTCTACTGCTGCAAGAAAGTGGGGGCCAAACGTGGCAACATGCGTTGATAAATTAAAGTTTTGTAATGGTTTAGTTTTTTTTTAATTTTTTTTTTAGTTTTTTAATGTTAAAGTTTCCAGATTGATTTTGTGCGTTATTGCATAAACATTGACAGAACTAATAATAATACATTTATTTTTTATGCCTCTGGCACCAGTAGTATAATTTACATGCACTTTAAAATTAGTCCCAAAAAAGAGAAAGAGAATATAGTCTGAAGATAGACCGGAAGGGTTATGATTAATTCATAAATAAATATTTAAGATTTTACCATATTCACATTCTCCTTATACTGCACATTAAACATACCAAAATCATATATATATATATATATATATATATATATATATATATATATATATATATATATATATATATATATATATATATATATTAAAAAAAGGGTTTTCCTGCTTTTGTTGAAGAAATTGTGTCTATGGTCCAAGATTAAAATCCTTTAAAACCAGCATTTCAGAAGCAGTAAACTGCATAATTGATTGTATGAAAAGGTTGTGTCCAGAAACACATTGGTTTATTTTTACCTTAAAGCACTTTCTGGCCATACGCCTCCGTACAACACAAAAATGCGTATTAAAAAAAAACTTACCAGACTCACTTCAGGGACCGGAGTACCTCAGGTACCTGCTTTTAGCTACACCAGTAAGCTGGAATTCTCTACAGAAATCTTTAAAGCTCATTGGTTAAATTTTTATTTTAAACTACCTTTTAACCACCTCCATACAGCCTGCCACTGTTTTAGCTGATTTAATTTTTTTAATAGGCTTGGGGTTTTTTTTTAGTTATCTTTGTTTTTGGTCTTATTTAATTTTTAGTTAACTTTTTGGTATGTTTAAGCATTCTTTTTCATCTTTCCTTTGTATACATTTTTTTATTGTTTGTAGTTACTGCTTATTTATATTTTACAGTTTTATGTGTTAAAGTGTTGGTAGTGGGGTGTATTCATTGGTATGAAATGTATACACATTTTTACCATATATATATTTTTTACCTACATTTTTATAATACCTACTCTTAAATGGTTATTATTTTATATGTTTATATATATGTATATATTATTTATATTATTTGTCTTATTAAAATGCTGGGTCTTCCCAGTTTCTATGTATTCACTGTGAATCCCAATGTACTATGAGTTTAACTAAAGAATTATTGATAAACCTAAGATCTGTCAAGTAGTTTTACAGTAGGGATGTCTTGGGAGTGTAGAATAACGGGGAAGGTTTAATGTAAATCACATTGTTTTATAAAAATGTATAAAACGATTCAAATAATTTTCTGCTAGTGTTCTTGATCGTGAGTTAGAGGTATTAAGTAGTCTTCAACAGTACAAACAGATATACTGTATACTGTGATCTAAAACTAACATTAATATATGTTAGTAGTCATATTGTTTGGAATACACTGTAAAATCTCAGTGTCTCTCACTAAGCCCCGGACACAGCATTATAACTTCCTTCATACAGGCCAGGGTCAGATTAGCGAGACAGTCGGCTCAGGAAGATCAGGATCAAACTGAAGCCATTTAGACCCTCAGGATCTCACTGAGTTAAGAGAAGCTATTTGTGTTCCTGCTGTGCTGATCCTGCCGGCCTTCAACGATTTCAGACAGTGCACTACAATACTGCAGTGCAAACTGTTCTGTAGTCACTACTACTGTACAGCCCACAAAAACTGCACTGGTCTAAAACCTGGCTATTATTTCCATGCCTCTTAGCTTTAGCATTTAGTCTTATCCATCTGTCCATACTTGTAAAAATGAAGGTGCCACAAAGAGCAGTGCAATAGAAGAACCACATTTAGTTCCATGAAGAACCCTAGTTATTAAAGAGAAGTTCCACAGAAAACACACTTTAAAAGGCTTGGTTTGATGTAAAGGTTCTTCACTCTCACATTGTGGCTCCTTTATTTGTAGGAGTGCACTATCATAACAACCATAAACATGCACACACACCAGTTGTTTTTATACAAAGGTTTGTTGCACTCCTGATTAAATGACTGTATATGTATAGTTGATGTTGTAATTGATGCACACCTTCTAAAACCACCAGTGCACAATATCTGTCTAACCTGCACAAGTAATTGCAGTTACTTACTAATTTCTTCTGTTACATAAACCATAAACTAACATTTAATAAAATGATGCTTGACATTAAAGCTGGATGAAATAATTAAAGTTCAATTATTAATGTGGAATTACTTACAAACCAGTAATTAATGTTGAACTAAATAATGCATATTACTGTTAATAATACATGCATAAACCATATCTAACTTACAGCACGTCATGCACTTAAACATTTTGGATTTGGAAAAGTAAATGGATTTAATTGAAATCCATTTTAAAATACCTGAACACTGTGGCTCTGAAACTACTTTATTGTGAAACTGAATCGTGACTTGTCATTTTTGCTGTATCGCCCAGCCCTACTTACACCCTTCCCCTGGGCTTAACTGTCTTTCTGTACAAGAAGGTAAATCACACTTCTAGAAGTTTCTGGAAGCTTTATAAGATTGTTTGAGTCAGATAAACCACCAATATGAGGCAAAATCACAAACATCCAGCTGTTACACACTTTTTTATTATACTTGTGAGGTTAGCCTCCGTTGAAGCTTTAAAGCTTTTTTCCACAAAAATAATATAATTTAAGTCAATTCAGGGCCCAAAATCTGTTAAATGAGCTGTATGAGGAATATGGTGCTTTTGTCACATAAAATAAGGACTTACATTTACTTTCATGGTTTGTAAGTAAAGAAAGATGTTTACTTATTGTAATGTTTTAATATGCAGTATAGAGACAGTGCTGTCAGGTGCACAGCATGCATGTATTAGGAGTATTGATTGATTCATTTCAGGCTACGCACAAATCAGTGCTACTGCTTCACCTTATCATAACACTTCACGCTAATTCTTCCAGGGCCATATAGCAGAAACCCAGATACACACAGACCTGTACTGTGTGTGTGTGTGTGTGGATGGCAGGCTGTGTGAGTGTGTGTGTTTACCTCCTGGTTGTATCTCTGTAAGGCGGCTAACGCAGCGTCCTGCTCGCCCGTCTCCATCTGCTCTATCACGGCGCTCACGTCCATAGTCATCGCTGGTTCTCCGCTGTGTTAAGCTGAAGCGCGGAGTGTGGAGGATCCCTGCCGGCGATGAGGAGTTAAGCCCCGGGGCTCATACAGCCATCCCGGCCTGATCCCGAACCCACAGCCTGGAGATGATGCGATAAGCGGATTGAAAATTTACCGCGCAGGTTTGTGGGATATGTAGTCCTCAGAGCTGCTGCCGACTACAAACCAACATGGAAGCCAACAACGAAAACGTCAGTTTCTGGCTTGCATGAAAGATTTGGTTACTTGAGTTTTCCAGCAGGAAAATACAATTTCTTTTTGAGAAAGGCATTCAGATATCATAGAGAAATCTGTTCTGAAGCATTAGATAGACATGGCCTATGAAGAAAATAAAATAAAACAGTGATAGAAAAAAGAAAAGATAAGTGAATGATAAGTGAAGATAAAAAACTTTCAATAGATAAACTATTAGACTGAATATTATTAGAAAATATTTTTGTGTAGAAGATCTTTGAAAATATAAAAGTTAGCAAAAACATGATTTTGTTTAGAAATACATTGCATGGGTAAAATCAATGTAATTGATGTTTAAAATGTATTTCTTTGACCTTATTAGGAACAATGTATCTAACCCAATACTTTATTATTTATTGGATATCAAGGTAGGCAATTATCTGAAAATAACTGACTGTGAGGTATACTAACATCTTAAACAATATATTTCTCTTTATGTTTGTATTTCGAAATCGACGTTGACAACAACTTGAAGATCTATGAGTATGGATAAGTATGGAGGTATGTATGAGTATGGAGGTGGTTGATGAGGCCAATCTGGGCCCAAAAAGCACCTCCATGTCAGGGATGTGAATGAGTCTGCTGTCTATGTTTAACATTTGAGAAAGTGAGCTTTCCAGATGAAATTTCAGTTGTTTGGAAGGTCTGGCCCTTAATGTGTGGAGACTGGTAGAGCTTTCCAGGTGCAGACTGATATATAACTTTGGTCTTAGTAATGCTACTGGTATGTCAAAATTTGTCAATGGCTTGTGAAAAGCAATCCATTTCATGTTGCAACCTGCAGTGAAGACACAATTATCAGTGAACAGAAGATCTTTGATAATGGTCTTCTTTACCTTGGTAATATTCTGCAGGTGCGTTTTACCACATGATAGTTGTTTAATGACCTGTACAAAGTGTTCGGCTCATCTCTCCAAAATCTGCTTTTTCTCAGATTGCAGGTCCAAGGTGTTTAAGAGTAAGATCTTTTTGTGGACAGTATTCAGATTTTAAACTTGAACACAATGAGCTGATGGTTGGTCCTCTTCCTTTTGGTGATGTAGTCTCTCAGATGCCATTGACTTCTTTTTTTTTTTCGAGTAGGGAGGAGGAATAGGGTGTTAGCAACAACAAGGTCATACACTGAAAAAAAATATGAGTAAAATTTACTTTTAAAAAGTTTCACTGCTTTCTGCATTTGCTTTTTTTAAGTAAATTTAATTTCAGATACATTTAAGTAACTTCAACTTAGTTTCAAGACTTAAATGTTACATAGAGTAAGTAAGTGAACTGAATTTCAGTAAACTTTACCTAATTTATTTTTGCAGAATCAATACTTTTTTGTAACCTTTATTTAATTTCTGTATACAATATTACCTTATTACAATTACTTAAATTATACAATATTACTCAAATAATTTATGATATATAAATATAATTCCTGAAATTAAAATATTTTTAGTTAAAACACACATATTACACAGTCTTAATACATGGATGACATGTAATACATTCAAATGTATTACATGCTATCCATGGCATGTGAGCATGAGCATGTTTATAAACATATATATGCAGTATTAAAACATTTTGTTCTGTGTTGAAAAAAAATCCAGTATAAAATGATGATAAAATGATAAAATGAAAATGATCAAACATTCAAAAACTATGAATTTGCTATAACCCCCTTTATTTTGGCCTTCTGGTGTTTGACAAAGCCTGAACACATTTATAGAATAGTTTCCTCTTCTATAAATTCTCTGCTCTGCACTTGTGAGACGGGGTGGGCTGTGGGTTGTGGGTTGTAGTGAGCTGGTAAGGTTCATGGGCGCTTCTTTTGTAAAATTGTTAACAGTGATTAATGTTAAACAGATGCAGTGGTTTATGTTATATATAGTTAGTGCCACGCTGTGGCTGTTCAAGTTGGTTAATGGAAACAATCAATGAAGCAAATGGAACATTAAATAAGAGTTTGGATTAGGCCTGTCACAATAACAACATTTTCAGGACAATATATTATCCCAGAAATTATTGTGATAAACAATAATTGTATTAATATTGTCATTTTAAAGCGCCACTATAGAAAATGTTTTTCCTGCTTCTGGGCTCCCAAAAGACAATTAGCCACATTAATAACATACTAGCATAATACTATTACACCATTTTACAGTGAAACAAACTTTTTATTATTAAGAGCAGACATTGGGCTTCCAATATAAAAAAAATTGTAATATCCTAAATAAATAAACAAATAAAGTACAACCACCCTGGGACTCTGTGGGTTCTGAGAAAACAGAATTAAATATCTAAATATCTTTATAAAATGTATAAAAAATAAAGTAACAACAAATAGATTAAAGTAACATTTGCATCTTCTTTTTTTCAACTCTGGACACAACATAAAGGCACTTTTATATTTTTTCCTGATCATATATGTATATCCTGTAAAACACAAATTAGCTCAAAAACAGAGGTGTCTACATGATCAAAGACACAGTTGTCTCAGCAGGCCATTTATAGCTGTTGCTATAAATGTATTTTTTATGTAACTGTCAGACAAACGCTGAGCAGGAACACCAACATGTTGCCCCCCCTTGTGGGGCTTGAGGCAGGATCTTTCTGGGGTAACAATATTCATATTCAGTATTCAGCTGGGAAAATCGAGAGAGCAGCACAGTGCGGAAATCTAACTGCGGTTCATTCTTATGTAAACATACTTACGCAGAAACCCAATGGCTATTATCGACGTCGGCAAAAATGATTGCGTTTTTTTTTTTTTTATGTACGTTAAGTCGATAACATTATTATCGCGACAGGCCTAGTTTGGATTTAGTACAGATTGGTAGTTTAATAAAATTGAAAGAGAGCATCAGTTCTTTACCCGATTCTACAACTACCCACAATATGTTTTATTTAAAATATTTTATATTTTTTTGAGAACTATCTATCATTTAGTTTTCACTTCACAAAACTTGTTACTTTGTGTTGGTCTATCACATAAAACCCCAATAAAATGTTTTTTTGTTAGTGTGATGTGAATTTATGTACTCTACAAATGGGAACCACCAAATGGGAACAACTTAATGCATTTTTGAACAGGTTAAGAAACTCCAATCCATCATTTAAACTGAAAGAAGCATGTGGACTAGAAGCTAGAGTCATGTTAGAAATTTTTACACAGATATTACTGAGGTTACGCAGTGCCGGAAAGTTCAGGTGAGCATTTGCCAATTTTTCAGTGTTGCATCGTGGTAGCACAAATGATAGAGATGCTGTTCTTCCTATTGCAGTCAGTGGATGATCATCATAATTTAGGGCTGCGTTTTTAAAAGTTGACAATTCAAAATATTTTTTCTAAAAAGCCGACACGTCAACATGCATCCCTTGGATATATGATTAATTTTAAAGCCTGAGCTTTACATTAATCCATTTTTGGTTACATAAGCCAGTAGTAGTTCACAATGACACAAACTTTTTAACTTGATGTTCTGAACCATAGAGTTAATATATAAACCCTGGACACGGGTCAGCCAGTGAGGATGGCCAGACGGACATTGCACTTTGAATAGACCCCAGTTTTGTGTGGGTCAGAGACATGGCATAGGTACAGCTGATGCTGAGCTGTAGTCTGTTCCTGCAGTGCAGTGATCTGAACTGGGTCGGTTTAGCTCTGAACTCCGTCAGGAGAAAGAATGGACGCTCACCCGAACAGCCAGAGTGATAAACTGCTCCACATAGACATCTGTCTGGATGAGAACAATCCTGGCTCTGGGATCACTGAGCTGTTCAGAACACTGAGGCCTCAGTGGAAGGCAGAAGACATTCAGATGAAGGCAAGTGTAGCTCAATTAATGTTTAGTCTTCATTTCAGAGATTTTTTTTACACTCTAGTCAGGACAGCAGACTGATGTAGGACATGAAAAGCTCCGTAAAGGTCCTCTAAAGGTTCTGTAACCTTCTGCGGCATTTCTTACAGTGCTGTACATGCTTACTGATGGGATCATGAACTAAGCCGTGTGCGGACATGAAGAAATGTAAAACAGACACTGATTAATAAAAAACACTAATATATACATGAACACCAATGAATACATAACAAACATAAAGTAACAGATACACACTGGCTAATTTGTTGTGCAAAAACTGCTTTACATTGCTTTACAAATACAAGCTACAATCAGTAAATAAGATACACAGGAAATTTGTCAGTGTTAAATCAACACTGTAAGTGTTAAATTAACACTGTTAGTGTTAAACTTTACACTCTGAGTTGGCAGTGTTGATTTAACACTGCCAAATTTCCTGTGTACAATTATAAGAAGAGATTTAAGAAAAAATTATAAAATTCAACTATAATCTTAAAATCAATAATTTTACAGAAGAAGGAAATAAGCCTGTTAACTCATTGATGGTCTATTATGAAACATTTATTTTGGCCGGTTCCTGATGAAATTTTGATATATTGTGTAAAGAGCAGCTTGTATTTATAACTTGTGTTTAAAAATATTTTGAGCAATTTCTAGGAGTAAGAATTTAGTGATGAATACTTTACTCTCTGAATACTGTTACTATTACTTTTATCTTTCTTTCACCCTGTTCTACAAAAGTCAGGAGCCCACAGGCTCATTAGGTATTATGTGGGTGGTGGATTATTCTCAGCACTGCAGTTAGTGTTGTGCTGGTACAAGTGGTTCAGGTGCAGCAGTGCTGCTGGAGTTTTAAACATCTCAGTGTTGATGCTAGACTGAGAATAGTCCACCAACCAGAACCAACCAGCGCCCTGTGTGTGGACAGTAAGTAACTACAGTGTTTAAAAACTCCAGCAGCACTGCTGCGTGTGATCCACTTATCCACTCAGAATGACCCACCACCCATTATAGCTGCTCAGTGGTGGTTCTGTGGGGACCTGAGCACTGAGGAACAGGGTGAAACAAGAGACTATAAAGTATGCAGAGAAACCTGTAATAATAGAACTACAGTGCTTCTTATAGATCTAAGGGCTGCTATATGGCCAGTGGAGCTGATACAATGAACAGTGATTGTAGTAACAAGGAGGTGGTAATAACATTCTAATATGACTAAATAGATTTTAACCCTTTCATGCATAGAGGTCACTACAGTGTACAGCTGTTTAAAATAGTTTTTTCTTTAAATATGCTTGCAATTTTGGGCACTGCTGCATATAGTCCACTGTAGTGGAAGCTATTGCATCATCCTATACAAAAAATCCCATTGGTTGGTCATTGTAATGGGAAAAAGAAGTCAATGAAATCAAGATGGCCGGCAGACAGGGAAAACCACCAAACACCTTGGCTATTTTTGTTTCTACCTTTTATAAAATTATATCACTGCAGGTAAAAAAATATATAATTACATCAAGTAACATCTAAGGTGACATATTATGTAAAGATTTTCGAAATTTTGATGTTATATTTGAGGGAATTGTAGATTAATCATCTGTCCACTTAATTGTACATCATGCATCATTAGCTATTTTTCAACTTTAATGCAATGTCAATTACTTCCAGTGTTAAAATAATTAAAATAATTCATATTGTTTAATGTTTTGGCTGTAAATCAACTTCTTTAATTGAGGAATGTCTGCCAGTACAGACAGTTGCAAGCAGAGAAGTAGGGTCAAGCAGTGATAGTGAAGGTGAGTCTGGAAATGTTACTGAGGGAGTTGAGGCTGAGGAACGGAGATGAAGGAGATGAGGCTGTTGAAACTAAGGGCACCCCAATATCCAGTATGCCCCTGGAAACCACTGGCCCCAGCTCAAGAAAGTATAAAATGCCAGCACACGAAGAACCAAGTACATCTGCATGCAGTGTCTTGTAGCTTTGTGCCCTGTATGCTTTGGCAACCATCATAGAAAATAGTCTCAGAAATTAGCAACAAGCATGATTTGACAGGAAATATGATACATGCTATAAAATACTATAAGAGAATATGCTCACTTAACAGTTCAGAGACTTGACAAGAATACAGTATGATAATACCAGTCACAATCAAGATTCTGTAAGGTTCTACGGTTCAGAGACATTTTCTTGTGTCACAATATCCTCCTCAGTTCCACTATTCCAACAGAATACCATATTACAACTGTATAACTGAATTACATTTGTGTTTTTTTTACAACAAAAAATGCATGAAGTACACTTGAGTGGACAGATAAATATTTCTTTATCGAATAAAGATAGAATATATATTTTTTTCAAACCTTGTTTTACATCCCTAAGCATGTATAAAAACACTTAGAAAAAAAATCCTGACTGAGTTTATTATAATTCATGCATGAGAGGGTTAAAATGAAACCATATAATTGGTTTATAATGTTAATTTATCATGTTATTTCCTGATACAGTTATAAATACATTTAGCAGCCCTTTAGCATCTCTATAAGCAATTAACGATTTTAGTACTGTAAAAACTTATCAGATTAATCACGATATATATATATATATATATATATATATATATATATATATATATATATATATATATATATATATATATTTTTTTAAGACTAAGCTTTTAATAATGGGTATTTAAATGTAAATAAAAGAATCGGTTTTAGATTGGCGTGTAAATCAATTAAAGATCCACTATTAATTACATCACATGATTAATTTCCATTATTTATATTTTGCATAATGTAGTGGAAAAAAGTAATATAATAACATAATATTTGATATTAAATATGGACCAGAATGAAACTAAAAATATAGTAATAAACTAGAAAAGTGTGTTTCCTGAAAGAAACATAGGATGGGTGCTCACGCTAATTGCTAAATTTTCCCAGGTCATGGTATGGTGTTGCTAAGTGGTTGCAATGTGGTTTGCTATGGTATCCCAGGTGGTTGCCAAGGTGTTGCTGTGGTATCTATGTTGGTTGCTATGTCGAGACACAAAAACTCTATGACTTGAGCATATGTAAAAATACATGGAACTGAATGGGTTAAACAAGGAAATTAAAATGAGAAACAGATAAGTGCGGTCGGTATTGCTAAGAATCTTGAAACCTATTTACAAGTAATGCTTTGCAATGCACAACCATAATTACTTTTACTTATACTGTCCAACACTGAACATAAGCTGCCAGATTCGTTACCTACATCCATTCTCCTACAGAATTTGCCACTACATGGGGTTCTTTTTGCACAAATACATATGTAACCATTATTTTAGCACATGCAGGTTCAGACTGTATCTTGGTTACAGCAGTGGTTATTGTTGATTAACAGGTATTCACAGAGGGCATCACCAATCAGCTGCTGGGGTGTTACGTAGGCTCGGTGGGAGAGGCAGGTGTAGTGCTGGTGCGGGTCTACGGCAAAATGACAGAGCTGTTTGTGGACCGGAAGAGGGAGATGGAGATGTTCCGGCTGCTGCACGCTCACGGCTGTGGTCCTCGGCTCTACTGCAGCTTTCAGAATGGAATCTGCTACGAGTTCCTGAAGGGAACAGTGCTGGATGACCCTTTGCTCACACAGCCTGCTGTCTACAGGTGTGTTTACAAAGAGATATACACACAGGTTCATAAAACATCTGGTCATTAAAGTAAAAGTTAAAGTGTAATAAATATTGTTAAGTATTCTCTGTAACTTAAGGCGTTTGCACATTCACAGCATTATAAGGCCTGAGGTTAGTTGAAGAAAGAGAAGTTGCTGATTGTGCCCCAATAGAACTTTTTCACACTTACAGTCGCATTGTAGTCAATGGCTGAGACTACTGCCTGTTTCTAAGTACACCAATAATTCAGTTAAACACACTTACCAGAGTTTATACCCCATCAGGATTTAAATGGTTCAACTGCAGCTAAAAAAGCTCTGCTCATTACATGTTATTTTAACTAGCAAATTAATAAACCAGAGTGAAACTAAACCACATTGACCCCACCATTCAGCACAGCGTTCACTCCGGTTCAGTTTAAAATTAAATGAAAATGAAAACAATAATTAAAAAATGCTAAACTCAACATTAGTTCTTTCAGTATTTGTTTAGATTATTATTGGTGAGGACTGTCAGCAGTCTGTGTTGGTAAGTAGTTTAATGTAGAAATAGCACAGTGTTTGACTGAGTGAGGAACCTTTTTGTCTCCTCCAGAATGAAGCTCAGTAAGTGTTATTTTATCTTGTAATTCAGAGATCATGAGATGAGCATTCAGAATCGCTCGCTGTGTTAAAACTGTTCCTTCCGTCTGAACAAAAGACTTGAGACTGGAAAGTAGATTCACCTTCCAGCAAAACAATGACCCTAAACACACAGCCAGATCTACAGTGGAATGATTTAGATCAAACAATATTCATGTGTTAAAATGGCCCAGTCTTAAATCACTTTGGGCTTCTGTGGCAAGACATTAAAATAGCTGTTCACGGACACTCTCCCTCTAACCTGGCTGAGCTTGAACTGCTTTATAAAGAAGAATGGGCAAAAATCTCTAGATGTGCAAAAGTGGGAAAAGACAAACTAAGTATTGATATAGGGGGGCTGAACACTTTTCAGATTTTTATTTGATAAAAAAAAATGAAAACCATGCATCATTTTTGTTCCACTTTACACTGCTGCAATACTTTGTTTGTCTATCACTTAAAATCTCAATAAAATACAATACAAGTTTGTGGTTGTAAGGGGACAAAATTTGAAAAAGTTCAAGGGGTATTAATACAATTTATTCTCCCAAATAGCTGTAAACAGTGTTTAATAGCCTGCTGAACTGCTGAATTTCCATAGCTAGCTACTTTAGGATCAGTGTTCACAGCAGAAGCTACTTTTGACTTTGTTTACTTTAAATACGATTCAACCAGAAACCAGCCATTATGAACTGATCAGATTTTCTAACAAAAATGTGGAGGAAGCAAATTCTTGAAAGTGGGTGTCAGCATAATGTGGACATGGTAGGTGTTAAACCTGTTCATATTGGATTGGTGTGGCAGCAGGTTTTCATTCCAATCAAGCAAAAGCACACGTAATCAGTTCTGATCAGACTGGAATCAGAAGTGCTGCTTGTTGTTTAGAATGAAAACCTGCAGCCACACCTGCCCAGGTTCGACACCCCCTTTTTATAGTATTAGTGTGTAGTATGCAGTTATGGTGCAGCCAGTGTAACTGTAGCTGAAACAGCACTGAACTTTATTCTGTATAAGGAATACTTCTGTTAATGATCAGTGAGTGTTTTGTATGACATGTCTTATGTAAACAAACAGCTAGTTAAAAATCTGCAATGTTTAAACAGAGATCAGTAGGAAAGTATCTGTAGGATAAATGTAGAATAATTAGTTCTGAGCTTGAAGCTGAACGAAATGTGCTGTTAATTTTCAGGTTGATTGCAGCAGAGATGGGCAAGCTTCACTCCATAAAACCACAGAGCAGCTCATCCCCACAGCCGGTTCTGTGGTCAAAATTGACTAATTACATGCAGTTGCTCAATAGTTGTGCTGGGCATGAGACTTCACCATGGCAAAGGTAAGAAACAAAAGCTTCAGTAAAACAAAAATTACCATTAACATTAGTAATCTTATAGACCCCTATGAACATATTTCCACTGCTCCATACCTCAACTTTTATCCTTTTCTTGGCATCATGGCACCCCCGAGGCAGACATGTTTGCTCGCTCTGCTCTAGTTTGCCATTTTTATCTTCTTTTTTTTTTGGCTTTTTGCGCTCTCTTTGAAGTACACAAATGCCGTGCACTGCTAGTATATGACAGACACACTCTGTTGGACATCACATCACACAGTAATTTTGGATTTACTTTATTTCAATGGAGCTGCAACCCATTGTTCGCTACCACAGCTACCACCGCCGCTGCCAAGAAGACCCAGCGACACCGACCCCAAGCGAGTGCGCTGACACCAGGAGATCGATTTGGAAGCGGAGGCGCAGGTGAGGCAGGATGGGAGGGCTACATGCTAAGCTAAAGGCTCCCGCTAGCTGACCACCGCTGCCCAGCCTCCTGCTAGCTATTGCGCGGTCTCTGGAAAAGAAAACCTGGACGAGCTGAGAGCAAGGGATACATCACAGCAGGAATTAAGAGAGTGCTGCACTCTTATTTTCACTGAGACCTATTTTGCGTCTGTTTGGAGCATAGGTCATCCTTCAAAACTTCAAAAAGGGGCAGTGTAACCGTTGTAGCATGTTTGCATTGTTCAAATACGGAAGCCATTTGACATGTTTACATGTTCTGCCCTCTAGTGGAAGCCTCCAGTTATACACGTTGCACATAGGCTAGTATGTTATCTGTCACATTCACAACGCAGCCAGTTGTCTATGCAAATGCATTGGCAAACAGCAAGTATGTTTCTACCCTTAAGGCTGAAGGGGGAGGTGTGTGGGTGTTTGTAAACAATGCATGGTGTGGAGACATACAGACCGCTTATAAGCACTGTTCACCAGATGTGGAGTTCATACTGCTAATATGCCATCCCTTTTACCTCTACCACGGGAATTTACAGCTGTGTTTTTAGCTGCTGTTTACATCCCCCCGCGGGCTAACTCTACGGCAGCGTTTGGCAAACTTCATGATGTCATCAGCATGCTGAAAACGGCTCACACTGATGCCATCTTCATCACTGCTGGGGATTTTAACCAGTGCAACTTACAGACTGTAATGGATACTCTGTCTGCATAGAGGACTATGCTGAGCATGTGTCCGGCTATATCAGCACTTGTGTGGATAACATCATGCCCACCATACAAGTAAAGAGATGCCCCAATCAGAAGAACTAAGTACAGACTGTGAAAAGCCATCAGAGCAGCTAAGAGGCCGTACAGGGAGAACCTGGATGGCTTCTACTCCACTGCTGACTCCAGGCAGATGTGGCAAGGCCTGCAGCACATCACAGACTACAGGACCACTGCCAACACCTTGAGCTCCACAGACACCCTACCAGATGACCTCAACACCTTTTACACCCACTTTGCCGAAGAACTCGCTGATGTTCTCAGCTCCATTTTTAATCTTTCCCTCAGCCAGAGTATAGTTCCCACTAGCTACAAGACCACAACTATTGTCCCCCTCCCCAAGAAGAGTCCCCAACCTGCCTGAATGATTACAGGCCAGTAGCACTCACTCCAGGAGATAGGACTTCAGCCAGAATCATCACCTACACTGGCACCCCACAGGGATGTGTCCTCAGCCCTATCCTCTACACCCTGTTCACCCACGACTGTGTCTTTTTCCATAAGGCCAAAATCATCCTAAAGTTTGCAGACGACACCACAGTGATAGGACGTATCAGTGGCGGGAATGAAGCGGCTTACAGGGGGGAGGTGACAAGACTGGTGTCATGGTGGGAGGACAACAACCTCGCCCAGACAAAGGAGCTGATAGTGGACATGAGGAAAGAGAGGAGATCTCATCAGCCACTGTTCATCCTGGAGCTTGAAGTGGAGAGGGAACAGCTTTAAATACTAGGGCATCCACATCAGTGAGGACTTCACATGGACATTGAAGACCACGCAGCTGGTCAAAAAGGCTCAAGAGCAGCTGTACTTCCTGAGGAGGCTGAGGAAGTTCGGAATGTCTCCAAAGATACTCTGATACTTCTACAGCTCTGTCTTTAAAAGCCTCTTGACCAGCTGTATCACGGTGTGGTATGGTAACACTACTGTGACGGACCGTACACGCCTGCAGAGAGTGGTAAAGACTGCGGAGAAGATCATCAGAACTCCACTGCCCTCTCTGCAGAACATCCATCACCAGAGAGTCCTCAGGAGAGGTGCCTTCATCCTCAAAGACTCTACCCACCCCCAGCATGGACTGTTCACTCTTCTGCTTTTAGGCCGGAGAAATAGATACAATTGAGATACAAGACCACCAGGCTAAAGAACTCCTTTCTCCCCACTGCTACCAGATTCTTGAACCTACCTCAGAAATAACTTTGCACTTTACTCTCTACACATTTACATTTTAAGGACATTTCCCAGAGGCGTATGTTCACTTTACTGCAAAAATGTTACAATTGCACTACTAAATATTTTGCATTTTTTATATTTCACTGCTGTATATAATCATGTACTTACTTGTAAATAATATCCATAACACATTACTGTTTTCATGTACAGATTTCCATCCTGGATGTAAATTTAACATCAATTTAATATTTATATTTAGTTAGTTTATTTCTTGCTTTATTGCATATTTTCTACTTTTATCTTTATGCGGCATGCTTGTCGAGGAGCAAAGAAAGAATTTCATTGTACAAGGAAACTTGTTTTTTATTGTGCACATGACAATAAACTCTTTAAATCTTGAATTTTTTTAGTCACATTTCAGATTTTTAATAATGCTGTCAGGTGATACAAAATTCTACATGGATTTATTAACATTAATCATCAAAGTATTTTAAACCAAATTTTATCTGAGAAGCTGATGTTATAAATACTTCATCTCTTATAACACTAAACCAATTTATTATAGCTGCACCTTTATTCACCTAAATATTACAAACCTATTATAGAAGACACTCAGAGGCTATTTTTAGGAGATTATAGACTTGTCAAATATGTTTTAAAAAGTAATTACATTCATAGCTATAATTTGCCTATAGTAGTGGTTTTGCTCCATATTAAAACCTGGATCTGTACCGTCACGGCGATCGACCACCATCTCACAGACTGTAAGTAAAAAAACAACTTTTACACCCGATGGCTTTGTTACTAAATGGTATGTTCAGCTAATTGTATTAAATGTAATGGGAACCTATGCTAAGCTAACACCTTTAAATGTGAATGGAGTCAAGACTAAGCTAACTCTATTGAATGTAAGGGGAGCCGAGGTTAAGCTAAAGCCATTGAATGTAACGGGAACCTAAGCTAAGCTAACGCCATTAAATGTAAAGGGTAACTATGCTTAGGTAACGCCATGCAATTCAAAGGTAGCCGAGGCTAAGCTAACTCTATTAAATGTAATTGGAACCTATGCTAAGCTATTGCCATAAAATGTAATGGTAGTCACGGCTAAGCTAACACCATTGGATGGAATTGGAGCCGAGGCTAAGCTCCTGTGTTCATAATGTTTCTCGGGTGAGAGCGCTGCCGGGGCGGGCAGTCTGAGCTCGGCTCTGGGGGTTCATAACGTTTCTCGGCCACGGGCAGGGACAGTCTGAGCTCAGGGGGGGGTTCATAACGTTTCTTGGCCACGGGGAGAGAGCGCTGTTAACTTCACTCAGTGCTATATCTTTAACTAAAGCTGTATCTCTAAAAACATTTTGTCCTTTCAGTTGTAAATTTGACTGTGGGGGGAGGCTGGTAGGCGTTCTCTGCTTTACTGCTCTTAGCCAATCAGAGGCGATATATTTGCATGTATTAATATTAATGAGAAAGAGCCAAAACCTTTGTTTCTCCAAAGACGGGTAATTCTAGGAGCCTGGGAGGGGCAGTGGATAAAAAAATAATTAAATTGAGTAAACCATATAGCAGTTCATGCTCACCTTTTCTTTAATTCGAGTGAACGATTTGCAATTCGTGTTTACGATTTCTTTAATTCGAGAGATCGATTTCTGTAATTGGAGCGAAAGGTTTTTATGCGCACTAAGACAAGAAGCTCGAAGGAAAGGAGCATTTTTCTCTCTTGATCTGTTTCAGGGGTGCAGTGATGATAATCAGTTATCTACCTTTATAACCTGCTGAAATTAATACTCTAGTGGCCGTGGCGTTGGCTCCCCCGCTGCAAGACACCTGCCACGTAGTTAGAGCGCACGCAGTCCTTCACAGAGCTTATTTACCAACAATATAGACAAATACAGTCAATTCCAGACATGAATAAAGGAAACAAACATTTTACTAATGCAGGATGACTGTGTGTTATTAAAACCAGTTCAAAAAAACATATAATGCAATGTGGAACTGTTTATTTTAATGAAAATGACTACCAATCTGATTCAACATCTGATCTCAAAAACACTAAAACCGTAAAACTAATAGAACATGAACATGATGTTAAATTAAAAAGCAGTTACTGCAAATAGAAGTAAAACACTGTTTCATTCCTCCATCCAACAGTTTTTAGAAATTATATGGTGATCAAATTTAAAATGCTGATTCAAAAGGCAGAAGGTTGAGAACATTACCGTATTTTTCGGACTATAAGGCGCACCGCATTATAAGGCGCACGATGAGTGAACGGTCTATTTTTAGTGTTAGTCCATACACAAGGCGCACTGGATTATAAGGCGCACTAAATGAAACTTTATTTATATCAGTAACAATAACTCTGAGCAATAAATCCTTCACAATATCTGTGAAAAATAACAACATCTCTGAGCAATAAATCAACAAGCACAGCAAGTACGTATTACTCCGCGACGCTCCTGACAACGGTAGCCGCAACGCTCCGACAGACCATAATATTATGTTGAAGCACAGCAAGTACGTATTACTCCGCAACGCTCCTGACAACGGTAGCCGCAACGCTCCGACAGACCATAATATTATGTTGAAGCACAGCAAGTACGTATTACTCCGCGAGGCTCCTGACAACGGTAGCCGCAACGCTCCGACAGACCATAATATTATGTTGAAGCACAGCAAGTACGTATTACTCCGCGACGCTCCTGACAACGGTAGCCGCAACGCTCCGACAGACCATAATATTATGTTGAAGTACAGCAAGTACGTATTACTCTGCGACGCTCCTGACAACGGTAGCCGCAACGCTCCGACAGACCATAATATTATGTTGAAGCACAGCAAGTACCGCATTACTCCGCGAGGCTTCTGACTATAATAGCGTGTTGTGCCGAATTCGGTGAATAAAACGGTTTTAAAACAGAGATAAAGATTGGATAAGTTTCATTTCTGGATGAAGTGATTTCCAGCGCTGTTTGGATATAACTGTGGATTACAGGAGACTGGATTGATGGATTCTCTTTAGTCTGGACGCGTTTTGAAGGTAGGACCTGTGGCTGAGCGCGGGTGTGTGTTCGGGGGGTGGCGGCAGTGACCGGAGGTTACCCCAGGACAAAAGGAGAGCCTTTTATTACTGGAAACATGCGCTCTGACGCAGCTCTAATTCATGAAACATACATCCTACAGTAAAAGCACAGTTCTGGAATCCGGAGAGCCAGACGGTTCGAATGGTGTATGACATGACCGCATTCGATGAAATATGGACGAACGATAAACGCAAATATGAGAGTTATGAATTATTAAAATCATAACCAAGGCATATTTCGCCCTAAATGTTTATTTTCTGAAAGGATATTCTGCTAAATAGGCTAAATAGCTCAAAAGCAGAGATTCTAAGCTTTAAAATGGTATATTGGATGTCTATACTGAACCTGTAACTGTTCATAACTATTCAGAAACACAGCCAGTTATGAAATATTAAATATTTCTGGCCCGCCGGTGGGCCAGCGCGTGTTAAGAGGTTAACTTTACTTAGAAGTGGGCGCTAAAAAGAAACAGTTTGTGCTATTACCCCAGAACGGGTGGAAAGGAAAGTTTACCGGCACCTTGTTCTGGCCACGGAGCTACAGTGGAAACTAGCTACCCTGAACCACAGCCGAGAGGCAGTACGGCAGTCAAAGGTAACCGCGCGCTAGCCCAAGAGGGGGATCTTTTTCTGGCGTGGGTGAGGAATTCTGCACAACAGAACACAAGCAAAATCCATACACAAGGCGCACTGCATTATAAGGCGCAATGACGATTTTTGGGAAAAAATAAGTATTTTAAGTGCGCCTTATAGCCCGAAAAATACGGTATGTTGATCCAACGTTAACATTTCAACGTTAGCACAACCATTGAACAATAAATGTTGATTCAACGTTGTTTCACTGTTGAAACAACAACATACATGACTTTAGTCATATTTCAACCACATTTCAACGTTAAAGGTCGGTTGTGTGTAAGCTGAATTTGAACATTCAACGTTAAAATGTCAACGTTAGCACAACCATTGAACATTAAATGTTGATTTAACGTTGTTTAACGTTGAAACAACATAAGAATTACTTTAGTCATATTTTAACCACATTTCAATGTTGGAGGTGTGTGCCAGCTGGGTTTGGAATGAGACATTTAAAATATTAACAGAATATTGGATATTTGACCATATTTTGATCAAAAGTTTACGCCCAAATAAATTAAAAATGGAAATTCTTCAATGATTTTAGTACACATCTTTATTATTAGGTTAAAGTGGCGGATTAGCTTATAAGCTAATTGGCTTTGCAGTTTTCTGAGCTGGGTGATGTTTGATAACAGATGGACAGTGCTGGACAGTATTCAACAAAGCGAGCTTACTCAATAAGCTGTGATTTTTTTTTGTACAAGCCAGCTCATTTTGTTCAAATTTAGATCCACAAAATAAGTTCTCTTTCAAGCATTCATTCGGTATCTCACTATGGGATACGCCCCTCTCGCGTATTCCTCAGAAGCACTCTAACATTACGCCAGCCCTACTGGCTGGCCAGGTCTGACGTCCGCGGGGGGAGGCACCCCCTATAAAAGCAGGTGCCCGAGCGGCAGAACGTCATTCAAACATCTCTTCTCGCTCAGAAGCGACTCAAGTCGACGCTGCCAAGGAATTACGCTACTGTCCACAGAGCAGAGCTAACCACTCGCTCGCCGGGCGCTAATTCCTAACTACGGCGACATTCGACACAATTAAGATAGGCTTGTCTCCAAACAACTATCTAACCAGTCTGTCTCCAAACAGTGGTCAACACTCAGTGCAACTCGCTAGTCACCAAACTAGAGTACGCTGAACCCTATATCCTGTGCTATCGGCTAGCTTGTCACCAAACATTAGCCTTAGCCAACTACACTTAGCCGGAAAGCTAAGAGTTACTTTAGCTGCAAAGCTAACTAGCAATGGCTTCTCTTTCTCCCTCAGAGAGAGATGAGAAGCTGGGGCGGCTATGCTCATGTGGGAACAATATTTCTGCAAGAGATACTCACCCCTGCTGCAATGAGTGCCTCGGGCTGCAACACGCCCAGGACGCACTAGCCCCCACGGGTTCTTGCATCCACTGCGCCCGCCTGCCCATGAAAAGTCTCCGTCGTCGACTAGCACGCCATGCTAGTTTGACCGATCGAGACCCCATGATGGCGGCGCCTCCAGCTCCCGAGGGTCAACCTCAGGTGTCTGCAGCCAGTACCAGTGCAAACTGGGCCGAGCACATGGATGAAGTATCTCCGTTGCTCGACGAGCTCGGCTGCATGCGCGAGGAGCGGGATGAACTCCTCGACGCGGAGCTGGATTCACTGGACGGTTCGGACAACATCCTCCCCTACGAGGACGATGACGATCCGTTCCTTCCACCGACGGAGGCAGCAATGCCTCAAGCCCCTCGCGAGTGTAGCTCAGGCGCGGAAGGCGAGGTCGGTGGTTCCCCAGCTGCTGGTGCGAGCCTGCACGACGTATGCAAGCGCGCCGCAGGAAAACTGGGCATTCCATGGCCCAGCGCTCTGCCCGAGAAGGCCGGTTCTCGGTATGAAGGCAAGCGCTTACCCAGGGTGAAAAGTATGGAGAGACAGGTTCTTCCGCTATTCCCCGAGTGCCTGGAAGAAATGACCCGCACCTGGCCGAAACCTTTCTCATCGAAAAACCCGGTCCTGGGCGGTGCTACGCTGGACTGCGCAGAAATGGAGGTGAATGGACTGTCCAATCTGCCGCAGGTGGAGCCGCTGGTCGCTCACCACCTCCATCCTGGCCAGAAAGCCTTCATGACCACATCCGCGCCTAGCTTCCCGTCAAAGGCGGACGGATTCCAGTCCTCCATGACCGACAAGGCATACAGATCCGTTGCCCTCGGTGTGCGAGCTCTGAACGCATCGTCTATGCTGATGGCGTATCAGGCTGAGCTTCAGGAGGAGATGGCCGGAACCACGGAGCACAAGCTCTGGGACGAGATGTGTGTGGTGACCGACTTATGCCTTCGCCTACATCGCTGTGCTGTCCAGGCTTCAGGAAGGGCGATGAGTATCATGGTCACGCAGGAGAGAGCGCGCTGGCTCAACTTGTCTAGCCTCTCACACCGCGAAAAAGTCCAGCTTCTGGATGTTGCTGTGGATCCAAAGGGCTTGTTCGGCCCCGCTATGGCTGCTATGCAACGCCGCTGTGAGGAAAAGAAGCGGGAGGGTGAGGCTCTGCAAACCTGTCTGCCCAGGAAAGTGCACCCACCTCCTGCCTCAGCGCCCCGCCCATCCTTTGCACAAGCGGTAGCGCGTGCCCCGCTTGGCTACAGGATTCCAAAGCGACCCACCCCACCACAGCCCAGACCACCAGCAAAACCCAAAGCTGAGAGTGGAGGAGCATGGGGTAACAAGCCAGCTGCACCAGTGGACCAGCACGGAAGCCGACAAGCGCCGCCTCGCGCCCGCCTGGGCAAGAGGGCCTCGCAGGCAACCTAACTCGCTGCCGGGGGAGGGAAAGCGTGTTTGCCAGACACACGCCCCTCTCCCACTGGGGGACCAGTCCCTAGAGCCTGCAGTTGCGGCTCACAGTTCAGAAGTGTGGGACTTTGTTCAGTTCAGAAAACCCCTGTCCACTGTCAAAAACACACTGTGTTCAACAAAAATAAAATTGTACCCCATTGTGCAACCAGGCCACGGGCCGAGGGCACTTCAAAACAAAAATGCCCTATTGTTGAAAAACATAAGGAACACTGTGCACTTAGCGGCGCAGGGCCACATAAGCTCTGTACCAGAGCCGGCCACGCGCGCATGCGCAGCTGCCAGAGCGAGGCAGTGCTGCCCTCCACTAGAGGGCAGCAGTGCTCCACTGGTGGCGCTGCAGCCAGCTGTAACACAGCGAATAGCGCGCTGGCGCGCGTGTATCGCGTCGCAATGGGTGCTCAGAACTGTGGAGAAAGGGTACAGGCTCCAATTTTCACACACCCCCCCTCGATTCTCAGACATAATATGGTCACAGGCGAGGGGAAATGCTGCCAGTTTTCTAGAAGCAGAGATAGCCTCTCTTTTAGAGAAAGGAGCGATTCAAGTAGTACCTCCAACGCAGAGCCGGAGCGGCTTCTACTCGAGGTATTTTATAGTTCCCAAAAAGGGAGGGGGCATGAGACCTATACTGGACCTGAGAGCGTTAAACAAACACCTCAGACAGTACAAATTCCGGATGCTGACTCACTCAGCACTGCTAAAGTTTGTACGCCCAGACGATTGGTTCACCACCATCGATCTAAAAGATGCATACTTTCACATTCCCATTTACCCTCCCCACAGAAAGTTTCTCAGATTCGCCTTTCAGGGGAGGACATACGAGTATATGGTACTCCCGTTCGGCCTCTCTCTGAGCCCGCGCGTTTTTGTCAAATGCACAGAAGCAGCGATAGGGCCGCTCAGGGCGAATGGAATTCGTCTGGCAACGTATTTGGACGACTGGCTTTTGGCTGCAAAGTCAAAGGAAGAAGCCGTGACACACACCGAATACTTAATGAGACACCTCTCATGGCTGGGGTTTCAAATCAACTTGGCCAAAAGTGTGCTGAACCCCAGCCAGTCAGTAACTTTCATCGGACTGTCCCTAGACTCAGTGGCGATGAGAGCTCGGCTTTCCCCAGACAGAGTAGAGGCATTTCAGGCATGCCTCGCCCAGTTTCGAAGGGGAAATTATGTGGAGCTGAGGATGTGCTACAGACTTTTGGGTCTGATGGCGTCAGCATTGGCTGCTATTCCCCTAGGGAGGCTACATATGAGGGGGTTTCAGCGCTGGGTGGCGAAACTCGGTCTGGACCCGCGAATGTACGCACGCAGGAAAATTATTGTGTCAGCTCAGGGTGCGCGGACACTGCGACTGTGGAAGCATCCGCGCTTCCTGTCACAGGGCGCACCGTTAGGCACGATCAGTGCCAGAAAAGTAATCACTACCGATGCGTCTCTATGGGGATGGGGTGCCACCCACGAAGGGAGGTCGGTAAATGGACAGTGGAGTCCGAGCTTACGCTTGGCTCATGTAAATGTTCTGGAGCTCAGGGCAGTATGCCTGGCTCTACGTCATTTTCTTCCGTATGTGGAAAACTCTCATGTGTTGGTCCGTACGGACAACACGACTGTGGTGGCTTACATCAACAAGCAGGGGGGCTTACGCTCCCTACAACTTCACAGGCTAGCACACAGACTGATTATCTGGAGCAATGCCAACCTCCTCTCACTCAGAGCAACGCATGTGCCGGGAGTGTCAAATCGAGGGGCGGACCTACTCTCCAGGGGCCACCCTCGCTATGGGGAGTGGAAACTTCACCCAGACGTGGTGAATATGGTCTGGAAGCGGTACGGTCTCCCAGCAGTGGATCTGTTCGCATCCAGGGAGAACGCACAGTGCCACCAGTTTTTCTCACTGAAGGACAGGGATGCTCCGCTGGGAGTGGACGCGCTGGCACACGAGTGGCCGCGTGCCCTCCTTTACGCTTTCCCTCCACTAGCTCTGATATCCCCTACTCTAATCAGAGTGAGAGAGGCGGGTCTATCAGTTATTCTGATAGCACCGAATTGGCCACAAAAGACTTGGTTAGCGGAGATAACGCAGATGCTTTACGCTCAACCATGGCCCCTCCCACTGCGCAGGGATCTGCTCTCGCAGGCGCGGGGAGAAATCTTTCACCCTCACCCAGAGCGCCTAGCTCTCTGGGCTTGGCCCGTGAAGGGTTAAATTTGACGTCATGTGGGCTGCCTCAGAATGTAGTAGCTACCATCCAAAGTGCTAGGGCACCGTCCACACGCACTTTGTATCATGCTAAGTGGCGTGTGTTTGAGGATTGGTGTACTGACACAGATGAAGTGCCATACCAATGCTCTGTAAGGAGTGTTTTGTTATTTTTACAAACACTTCTTGAAAATGGTAGAGCTTTTTCCACTATCAAAGTGTATCTAGCTGCTATTTCTGCGTGTCACGTAGGACTTAATGGCAAAACGTTGGGGCAACACCCCCTCATTTGTCGATTTATGCGCGGGGTGCGTCGCTTGCGCCCTGTATCAAAACCTTTATCTCCTAAGTGGGATTTGCCTCTGGTACTAGAGGCTTTATCCGGACCTCCATTCGAACCTTTACTGGAGGTGGATTCGAAGATGCTTTCACTTAAAACAGCACTGCTTATGGCGCTCGTGTCTGCCAAACGAGTTGGCGACTTACACGCCTTTTCAGTGCATTCTTCGTGTATGCAATTTGGTCCAGGTGACTCTAACGTTTCTCTGCGACCTAACCCAGCGTACATTCCTAAGGTTATGGACACGTCTTATTCGTGTCTTCCGTTGGAGCTCACTGCTTTTCACCCACCGCCGTTTTCGTCTCCGGAACAGCAGCGGTTACATATGCTATGTCCTGTGCGCGCTTTGAGAGCGTATCTGACCAGGACCATGTCATTCAGGAAATCAGATCAACTATTTATTTCCTGGTCCGGGTCTCATAAGGGCAAGCCCATTACAAAACAGCGTCTCTCACACTGGATTGTAAAAGCTATAGGCTTGGCCTATTCAGCAAAAGGGTTGAACCCCCCCGATGGTCTGTGTGCGCATTCTACGAGGGGTATTGCCACATCATGGGCTCTTTTTAAAGGGGTGTCCTTACAAGAGCTATGTGCGGCCGCTTGTTGGTCATCACCTACAACCTTTATGAGGTTCTACAGGCTTGACGTTACTTCATCACGTTTGGCTCATGCTGTTTTGAGCACTAGCTCAGCGCTGGCTCAAGACGCGCCAGTCTGATGTCAGGTCAAGCAGCGTCTAGGTTGGCTTGTCCGGCAATACGGGAGTAAGCATATCCCATAGTGAGATACCGAATGAATGCTTGAAAGAGAACTTTAGGTTACGACCGTAACCCCGGTTCTCTGATAGCATGAGTGAGGTATCTCACCGGACCACCCTTCTTGCAATGAGCGAGAAGAGATAGCTAACTTTGAATGACGTTCTGCCGCTCGGGCACCTGCTTTTATAGGGGGTGCCTCCCCCCGCGGACGTCAGACCTGGCCAGCCAGTAGGGCTGGCGTAATGTTAGAGTGCTTCTGAGGAATACGCGAGAGGGGCGTATCCCATAGTGAGATACCTCACTCATGCTATCAGAGAACCGGGGTTACGGTCGTAACCTAAAGTTACCTTAAGCCCTGTTCAGTCACTACAGCAGAAGAGAATCCTGCTCTGTTCCAGGTATAAGTTAAACCTGCTCTGTATCAGGCTAGAGTTCAGACTTAGCTTAGCTCGTTTACTGTGATTGGACGGGCCGTGTGATGCCATAGTTCGCCAGTGGAAAACAATATTCAGAAACAGCTTTCCACCCATGTCCTCTATACTGCTTCAGACAGCACACACACACAGTTTACATTTTATTTTAACATAATAAATGAAGGTTTTAATTTTTTTAAAAACATCTTATTTTAGAAAATGCAAATATAAATAAATAAATTTGACTGACATTTAAAAAAAACATGAAAGTTATCATTGTAATGTATGTGTTTAACAATAATATATAATAAATTAAATAAATATGAATTATTTGCATAAATAGGAAAATTTAATCAAATATATGCATGGATCGGAAAATACTTACAATACAGATCTTAGAAGTTTGAAATTACTTGTTTTTGAACAATATTGTGTTTTATATATTTCAGTTTGTTTTAAAACTTGATCAATTATGATAAATCAAATTATACATACATATATATGTATATATATGTATATATATATATATATATATATATATATATATATATATATGTCACCGGGGAAAGGACGCACACCAAATGACAAAATATTTTTTTTTCGGGTATTTTATTCTGATTAAATTGTACTCAAAACAATAAAAATAAAAATGAATACACTGTAAAACCCTAGCTTAGAACACAGTACAGTATTTGGTAGTGGCACTAATTACAGAAAATAGATAAATAACATTAATACCACCTTAATACCATTAACAGAGCTCTTTTTATATTTGTTTTTAAGCTCACCTCGATTTACTCAGCTTTACTCAACAAGACTTGAGCATTTCATCAAGAGAACTTGGACAAACAGCTTCTGTAACCCAGAAAAATACAAGGCTTGAACACGAGGAGCACACTACCCCAAAGAAACAATGCCATCTGCCCGCATCTGGTTGTGATTCATCCAAAATACATGTTTAGAAAGGCAATATAGGCATCTACTACTGTTATAGGCCAACTAAACCTTATATTGTTCAGTATTTCCTGATTTTTACCTCTTATTTCATTAGGATGGCTCTGGATGAATTCTAAAATGGAGCACCACCATTCACTGCAGCTTGAGCCTCCTTCTCTACCATGCTCTTAGCTCCTCCCTTTCCTCTCTCAGGTTGACAACACTTCTGATTGCGTTTCTTAAAGTTACAGACACACATTTTAAAGGTGTATTCTCAATTCACCACCTGGCTACAAACTGTAGTTTGCTCCAGTCTTTAGTTATTGACCTCAGAACACCTGAATTCTGCTGACGGCTCAATGCTAGCTAACAGCTGAACTCAGCAGTGAGGATTGGAGAGTGTTAGCTTGGGTGCTAACTGTGTTCTGAGATAAATTAATAGCTGACGTTTGATATCAGAATGATGTGACTGTGCTGGTTAGATAAAGTAAGTTCTGCTGTTTGATATGATATGTGTATGATGTCTGTAATTAAATTTTAAAACATCAACACCAGGCTACAGTAGCTAGCTTATCCACATGTTCTAATTGTGTATATTTCCCTGCGTGTATCTGAAATCCAATTTTATCCCTCAATTTATTGTTTTCCTTATCACGGAAATCATAGGGGCCTTATACCCTACTATAGTCCTGTAGTTGTAATCAGCATGGTGCCAATAGGTTTATGTTGATTTGCTCCAGAGAGTCCTCAATGGGTGCAACTCAAAACAGCTGATTATGCCTGTTTAGATAAGTGCAAAACCTCCCATGTGGTGGCTCCACCTGTTGTTCGCATTGGTGTAACTGCACTATCAAACCATAAATTAACTGAAGTCTGATTTTCACACCAGTGATATTGACCCTCCTGAAATTTTCCAGACCCAGTGCAAAGCTTCCTAGCCTGGACACCCTGTTAAAGGAGATTGAGGACCTGAGGAGACACCTTACAGCTGTAGACTGTCCAGTTGTACTGTGCCATAATGACCTCTTGACTAAAAACATCATCTACAACTCAGCTGAAGGTGACGTAGCGATTTTACATTTACAGCATTCAATTGGTCAACAGAAGATTTATCATTTGGTTTTAGCTAATCTGCATATCACACCTCAGTGGAGTGGTGCACTGAAGCTGTAATTTTACCTCTTTAAAAACGATGAATAATCCAGTAATAATTTAACAAATCTAACCTGTCAAGGCACAGGCTCCACAAAACCTCTGACGGTTGTCTGTGCTATCTGTCATTAGCATCAGATCATTTATGTGCTGCAAATTAAAGGAGAACTCCGGTGTAAAATTGATTTTGGGTGTAGTAAAACATGATAAAAAGTACTTACCTTCTTTGAATAACACACCTCCACTCTCCTTCAGCTTTCTGAGATACAGTAATTTTGCGCTTTTTGCCCAGCACATATGATTTGGGGCATATTTTGCCCAGCTTATGAAAAATCACTGTTTACATCCCGTAACGCTGGCTTTCAGCTCCGAGCGCCGCCATCACAGTACTAATAATGACAGACATATATATATATATATATATATATATATATATATATATATATATATATATATATATATATATATATATATAGACTCCGCATAGACTGCCTCCTGGTGTAGCAGCCGGCGCCCAGTGCATTTATTTATTATTAATACACCTACAATAATATCACATAGCTATAGGAGAGTGAAGGTTTGTTATTCAACAAAGGTTAATACTTTTTATCATATTTTACTACATCCAAAGTCAGTTTTAGATGAGTTCACCTTTAAACCTTAGGTGCCAATGATCCTTTCTTGGAGGCACTTTTCATAGCTACTGTCCACTGCATGTTTGCCTAATATTTTCAAGATATATTTGATTCTGATATCACAATTTCATTCTGCTTCCAACACACCAACAACAAGAACTGACCAAACCAGATCAAAAAATTTATTTAGATTGTGTTTTTTGTTTGTTTTTTTGTTTTGTTTTTTACAATTGATGTCACAAAGAAGTTTAATAGAAATGTGATATCAGGACAGATAATTAGATAAAACATTGCCCACAACACGGAACCCCTAGTGAGGTACAGGAGCAAGGAAAAACTACATCAGAGCTGGAGGAGGAAACCAAGGAGGAAACCAAGACTCACTCAAGTACTATAACATGTAATATCAAGGCTAATATATAAGGAGGGGCATCCTTCTATGACCAATATTGTTCACTTTAAAAGGAAATGTATTAAATGTTCTGACTGACTGGTTTACATCACTATGATATTATTATTTCTGCTTCCAGGTGTGGTAAAGTTCATCGATTATGAATATGCTGACTTTAATTACCAAGCTTTTGACATTGGAAACCACTTTAATGAGTATGCAGGTAACCTTTCATGCTCCAATCATGTTTCCTTCAGTTAGTGTGGGCAATTAAATAAACAGAAATCTGTTTTTAGGGGTGAATAATGTGGACTACAGTCTGTACCCCAGCCAGGAGCTGCAGTGGGACTGGTTGACCGAGTACCTGCAGAGTCTGCGGAGCTGCAGTGGGGTGGATGCTGCAGTGACCGAGAGAGAAGTGCAGGAGCTCTACATTAAAGTCTGTAAATTCTCCCTGGTGAGGCTTTTCCTGCTGACTGACTTAACTCTAGAACAATTTACAACTCTGTTCACATTTGGAAAAAGTAATAAGTGGAACATGGGTTTAGTTGTCACTTTGTCTGCTGCTTCTCATCTCACAAACTAAATAACTGATATCAGTATAATCTGGCTGTCATGGGAGGTATGTATGTAAGTGACCACTTTAAAATGATTTTACAGTTTCTGATTTTACTATTTATAGGTATACATTTGAGTAAAATGAACATTGTGGTTTAAACCACTCACAAAATTTCTCCCAAGTTATAAATACAAATATTTTCATTTAGTGCATTTATTTGCACAAAATGAGAAGTGGTCAAAATAATAAAAAAGGTACAGTGCTTTTACACCTTAAATAATGCAAAGAAAACAAGTTCATATTTATTTAGAAACAACAATGCCAGTTTTTTAGAGTTCAGAAATCAATATTTGGTGGAATTACCCTGATTTTTAATCACAGATTTCATGCATCTTGGCATGCTCTCCACAAGTCTTTCATCCAACTTACATCTTACATGATTACATTCAGACGTTTTTCAACGGGATTCAGGTCTGAAGATTGACCGTCATCTTATTTTAATGTCAGTCAGCAACCGCAGGATGACATCAAGTGACCTATAAAAAGAATGGCAAATGGCAGCTGGGGTGAAGTGCATGGAAAGAACAGTTCATCTCTTAGAGGCAGAACTCCAGCTAGAAAAAGGACCTTCTTCTAAGAAGCAAGGAAGAGCCAGGCTAAAGTTTGCAAAAGATCATAAGAATTGAACTATAGAGGACAGTTCAATTTTCAGTTTTGCTCAACACCTGGTCATCTAATTTTTAGATAGAGACCTGCAGAGGTGTATAAGACTACTGTGTCTTGCACCTACTGTGAAATTTGATGGAAGATCAGTGATGACCTGGGGATGCTTCAGCAAGGCTGGGATTGGGCAGTTTGGTCTTTGCAAAAGACTCTGATTTAAGCTGCATAAAAGGTTATCCTGGAAGAAACCTGCTTCCCTCTGGTCTGATAATGTTCCCCAACTCTGAGGACTGTTTTTTTGTCCAGCAGTACAGTGCTCAATTTCACACAGCTAAGTCAATTAAGATGCGGATGAAGGACCACCAGATCAAGACAGTGTGATGGCCAGCCCATTCTCCAAACCTGACCCCCATTGAAAACCTATTAAATGTAAAGAAGAGGAAGAAAGATGGTCACAAGCCATCAAACAAAGCTGAACTTCTTGAAATTTTGAGCCAGGAGTGGAATCAGGTCACCCAAAATCACTGTGAAAGACTGGTGGAGAGCATGCTGGGATACATGAAATCAGGGTAATTCCACCAAATATTGATTGTGAACTCTTTGTGATTGTAAAGATAAAACTTTAGTATTGTTGTTGTTGTTGTTGTTCTTGAGGAATATGAACTGTTTTCTTTGCATCATTTGATGTTTAATAGCACTGCATCTTTTTCTTTAATTTGACCATTTCTCATTTCTGCAAATAAATGCTCTAAATTACAATATTTTATTTGGAATTTGGGAGAAATGTCGGCAGTAGTATAAATAGATTAAAACAACAATCTTCATTTTACTCAAACATATACCTACAGAGAGTTAAATCAGAGAAACTGATTATTTTGAAAGTGGTATCTTAATTGTTACAGTATATATACAGTACTAGTCAGGGAAATATGATTGCAGGCTGGTTTCACTAACATTAAGGAAAGAGAGGATACCATTCACTTGGTATACTATAGCAACCTCTTAGCAGATCCAGAGGAACCACTTGGAAAAGCACACAAACAACCATGCAACCCTTAGATTTATTGCTGAAACTCTAATTAATCATGTCTGTGTTCAGGCGTCTCATTTCTGCTGGGGTGCCTGGTCTCTGCTGCAGGCCACTTATTCCACTATTGACTTCGATTTTGTACGGTGAGTTTTCTTTGAATTCCAGGTTTAACAAGGTTTACTATGCTAAGCCTTGTGGCTGAGCTACTTAATTAACTTTATTAAACACTGCAAAGAGCGCACAGTCAGAATTCTCTTAATTAATTATGGGTGTGTTTTGGGTGTAAGGTGCAATTAACCAATCAGCTTGGCCTTTATTTTTAAGAGCCAGGTGCACTTTGGCAATTTGCTATTTTAGGGGCGCAGCTACCTTGATGCGTCCAACACTTCACAGCAGAAGTAACTGACCTGCTTGTTCGTGCTTGTTCATTCTGTTGTTGGTGTAAAGGATTGCATAACTACCAACAGGCATGCGCTATAGGTATGTGCACTGCTGTGTGTAACAAGTGGGAGTGCACATGCGTTAGCATTATAGATAGCAATGAACATCTCACTGTTGACATCTATGTTAATTTCATTCAGAGTTGCATCTGTACGGTGGCCCAGAAGTGCAAAACAAAGACGCTAAACAATTTTATCAGTTCTGAAACACTTGTACAAACTGCGATTTCTGACGGAAAGGGAGGGTCTAACACACTGGAAGTGCTTGTTGTGGACCCTCCTTGTCAGTCAAGCTGCTTCACGATGAAAGAGTGGAGTGTGCGACGCTAAGCTATGTTTTGTGGCATGTATTTCAGCAGCAGCAGTAAATGCAAAAACTGTACCTGTCCTGTTGATACTGCCTCGCAGTGCTCAGCTACAGTACAGTACAGGGCAGTCAACTACTGCCCCTGGGGCAGTTGCTGAGCCCCGTGGGGGAGTAGCTACAGTACAAGGACAGTTTTTGCATTTACTGCTGCTGCTAAAATGCGTGCCACAAAACATAGTTGAGTGTCCATAACTCCACTCTCTCATCGTGAAGCAGCTTGACTAACAAGGAGGTTCCGCAACAAGCCCTTGTGTTAGACCCTCCTTTTCTGTCAGAAATCGCAGTTTGTAAGACTGTTTAAATTTTTGTTGTAATGTAATGTTTTTTTGCCAGTGTAAAAGTGTAAAAGTTTTTTCTTTGGTAATTTTGTTTTCTTGAATGTAATTATTTTTCGTATGTAAATTTGTTTCAATTTTTGTATTTTTTCTTCTGGCATGTTAATTCGTTTTGCACCTCAGGGCCACTGTACATTGTGTTAAAAAAAAGAAATATTTACTCTTGCTATTTGAATGACGAAGCCATGAAAATAGACTGTTGGTGGGGTTTAAGATACCATTGAGCCTCGCAACACAGGGTGTAAGGTAGGGCCTATGGAGTATTTCTATTATCTTTTTCACATGAAAAGTTTTATCAGATGATTCTTCTCTCCTCTGTAGGTATGCAGATGCCCGGTTCAGTTACTACTTTGAGAAGAAGAAGGAGTACTTTGGAATGGAGCTTTCTTAATGTTGGGTTAGGTTTAGCTGTGCTTAAACTGTAGCTGTACCTCAGAAACCAGGCAATATTTCCCTCATTCTTCGAGCAGAAACTACCTCTAGTCTGAATTGGCTTTGCTAATTAATATATACATTTTAACATTGTGATGAACCTCTAATATCACCAGCAGTAAAAATGTCATAAAATGTTTATTCATCTTATTGGCACCTCCCACAGAGTAACATGCGCATATTTTCATTCCGCAGAGGGCTGAGCTCGTACCGAAAAAAGTTCCAGCACTTTCGACACAAACACCCGGTGGGATAAAGCATATATTTAGCTAGAAATAAATCCTATGGAAAATAATAATTTCTCCTTAAAAAAAGTTTCTTCTGTGACTCATTTGAGGCGATATTTCTCGATTTTCTGTCACAAACCCGCATTATGAAGTATAATCCAGTGTCCATCAGTGTGTGAGTTTCACCTTGTAATATGAACACATGGGCTTGAAAACAATGTTTTGAGTTATTGATTCACTCAGTGAGTTGACTCAACCCAAAGTGTCTGAACACCAAACCAATATCATTTTTATTTTTTTGTCATCTGTAGTTTGATTTTTTAGTAGGGGGGAAAAAATCCAAAAATAAGATTATAATCCAAAATCAAATTTTTTGTGAAAAAAAGTGAAGATTATTTTTTTAGGCGCAGCACTAGTCAAAATTATGGTTTGCGACTGGGAAGTTGCACAAAACACTATCTCAAATTTAAATTTGCAGTGGAAAACTGAGACAACTAGTGCAGTTTCCCCAAGCATGTGCTCTGACAACAAAGCACTTGAACATGATGTAAAAATATACATCAGCAGCACAGATTTATTTGTGTAGAAATGCTTATTATCATTATATTTAGGTTAACCTGACGACCTTAGGAGCTCCTAGGTGGGCATCTTTTTTTCTAAGTCCTTACATGGCACTGTTTTCCTTTGCATATATTAAAATGATTACATTACTCACATTAAACTTTACGCACTTTACACACATTACATTACATTACATTACATTTGGCAGACGCTTTTGTCCAAAGCGACTTACAATAACAATCCTCTAAACAATTTCAGGTTTCCTTCATGGCAAGCATTATATGTCTGCATGCCGCCATTGGTTGAGTACTGCTTCTTTTTGCATTTTAAAGTAAACTGGTGGAGATGCATGTTACAGATTGTTCATTGTTACATTTCATGTAGATCCATGTTCAAATACAGTACTGAAAAAGTGTTAAAACCCTGACAGAATTCTTGAGTGACATCACCTCTTAAACCTCATTAAAGTAATGAGTAAATGAGACCCTGAGAAAATAAAAACACACAACAGTAGCATGGTTTATGTGTTCATTAGGAAATTATAATATTTTGCTATAATCGCACAGTGTGACAAAGTGATTTCTGCTTTCATATTTAATAGCTTGCAACTGCAAACAGGCAACCTAAACCTATAGGCATGTTAGGGCAGGACCTGAAGGTGCATGTGACTGAGCAGAAGCAAATCTGCAAGAATAAATGATTGAAAAGAAAATGTGAAAAGTATGCTTACGTTTGTTTTTAGGTTAAACTTTTGAGCACAACTTAGTTTTAACCGTGGGTTAAATTAGGTTTGGGAAAGACTGTAATGTCTGTGGATCATCCGGTTAGAATAAATTCTGAAATACCTTTTACTCTTCCAAACTTATTATACAGGTTTTTTTTATACATTACAGTGCATATTTATGTGGTTCTGAACAGAATCATAAACCAAAAACACCTCATATTTTAAGTGTGCGCCTAAAAAGCACCTAGTGTCTCAAATATATATATATTACAAAGAAATAACACAGAGACATGGAGTCTATGTGCAACATAGAGATTGATCAAACTAAGTGTAGTACAATTATTATATACCATGATTCTGTGTGTGATACTTGATATATCACGACGATTCTCTACGAAACTTCCAGCATCTGAGTTACTGAAGAGAATAAACTACTCCTACTTAGAAAATACCAGGAATTATGGATGTATTGTGTAAATTTTACAGAATTTAACAACCAATATTCTTTGCGGCAGGTTTAGCCTATTTATTTGATTAGCACCACCATGTGGAATAAAGAAGCAGCAAATTTAGTAAGTCAAATCACTATACTAAATATATAACACCAAGCACAAATATACAATGGTTAGGGTTTCACGCTGACCTATTAAACTAAATATTACAGAGACAGAGATCTGATCTCTTTTTCCCATAATCCACCAAGTTTGGTACGCCTGGTCAGTTAAAGACAAATGTGACGTGTTGCATAGCAAGCAGAAGGGAAGAGTGGGGGGATTGTGGGGAGATCGGGGCAAGCGCTGTCGGGGTGGGCAGTCTTAGCTGGGCTAAGGGGGGTTTCATAACGTTTCTCGGCCGCGGCTGTTCTGTGAAAGGCTCAGTTGTTTGTTAGAAAACTTTAGTGAACAAACAGCATCAAAAAGACCAACTCTGGAGCACTGTTAAATTTATCTTCCAAAAATGGAAAACATATTTTATAACTAAAAAAGTAAAAACAGTTCAGGTGGAAGAATCTGTCCACAGGACAACTATAGGTTGTGCACTCCACAAATCTGGCCTTTATGGAAAAGAGGCAAGAAGAAAACCATTGTTGAAAGAAAGTCATAAGAAGCGATGTTTGCAGTTTGCTACAAGCCATTTGGAAGAAGGTCCTGTGGTCAGATGAGACTAGTGTTGAACTTTTTGGCCTAAATGCAAAGTGCCATGCATGGTGGAAAAGCACCATGCTGTGGGTACGGGGAAGCTGGTCAGAGTTAATGGGAGGATGGATGGAAATAAATACAGGGCAATCCTGGAAGAAAACCTGTTGGAGGCTGTAACTTGAGACAGAGATTCACCTTCCAACAAGACAATGATCCTAAACATACAGCCAAAGCTACAGTGGAACAATTTCAATCAAAGAATATTAATTTATTAGAATGTCTGCTGAACTGCTGAAACGTTATGGCTCCTGTAATTATGGCCAGGAAAAAAAGAACGAAAAAAAGTACTTGCTGTTTGAACGTAGCTTGAGAGTTCATCAGCACATCACAGGTGACTTTCAACTCTAAGGAGTCCAAGTTCAGGTGCTAAAGCAAGAAGTCTGCTTGTTGATGCAACTGGGTTCCATGCAGAAAAAGCTTTAATATGTTGCTGTCAATGTTAACCCATTAAGATGTGCAGTTATTCTGGAAAGTTATATGAAACATTAATGTTTCCTTTTAATGCAGCCTGATCATGTCACCATGATCACTGTTTGGCTGCAATTTAATGTAATTTAATTTACACCACTTTATTAATCTCATCAGAGAAGCTGCTATATTGTGCATGCTGGAAGACTAGGCATCGGCTGGTGCATCACTGGTCTGTCCTGCCACTCCATGTAGCTCTGTAGCAGTAGCCTCAAATATATTTTAAGAAGCTAATACATTTTATGTCAGGCAAAGGTTGTCAGCAGTAATGTGTCCTAAGATTATGGGTTTCTTTTCTTGTTCATTACGATGATCAGTGACAACCTCCTGGGTTTTGTAGGCCAGTGTTTCTTCTATGATATTCCTTTGTAGCAGCAGCATTATTTTAACAAGATGTCCTTTGGTGAGCAATCCTGTTTCTCACCATACTTCTAATTTTGTATGTGCACTATGGACATAATTATTAGGAAATTTCATTCATTGTTTCTTCTAAAATTATACTATTAAAAAAAGAGTTTATCCTGTTTTGGTTGGAGTCTCTACTGTGGAGAGAATTATTGTAACTAGATAGAGCAATGCATTCAGTGATAAACTGAAGGTCATGAGTAAGGTCAGGAAGACACCTCATCACAAACTCTACCCAAAAGTTTGGGATGCAGCACCATGCATTATCTAAGTGCATTCATTAGAAGTAGTGTCCACAAACATTTGGGCATAGTGTATAATGACAGTACTAAAATCAAATTGACTGATTTGTTCCACAGGGAAATGTCTTGAAAAGGGTTTCTCAGTATTCAGTTATAATAAACACCATACATTCCAAACGAGGAATTAAAACAAAACTACAATTTCAAAGCAGCAGCTCCAGTTTATTGCCATATAATCATTTTCTTTAAATAAAATCACCATAACAGTATCAACACAATACCAGGAGCTTCATTTACACTGTGTTTATTTTTAGTATACAAATATCTGCAATTACTAAAATTAATGTGCATTCATTAACATTACTATAAATGTGTTTATAAACATGACGTGTCTGTGGTGTGTGTGTCTGATGGACAGGACAGTCATATTCCAGTTGCACTGGTAGTGTTCATGCTGATGATCAGATCTGTAAGAATCAATCAGACGAAGCTCTCCTCCATGTTTGAGCACAGCAGGAAGGAGTCGACCAGCCTTGGCTTGATCAGCTGCTGATGATCTGAAGGAGCAATACTGTCCGGACAGCCGGCAGCCAGTCGCCTCAGGGCAGCCTACACACACACACACACACACACACAGCTTATTACATCAGGTGTTACAGTTTGGGATTTGTATAAATAGGCCCAAGCTATTTACTTGCTCTCTATTCATCTTATTCTCCCACACCTATTTTGTAGATTTTGTTTATTTCGCATTTGTGTTAGAATATCCAGTCAAAGTGTATTAGGTGGTTTCTGGTTTATAATGTTTAAAATATATGCAGTCTGAAGTAGCTACTGTGGACACTGACCATAAATTAGCCAGATATACTAACCCAGCATTCCAACAGGAATTTACAGCTATTTACAGCATATCTAACCAGGTTTCACACAAAACACACAAAAAGATTGGAGTTGTGTGCAGAGCTAGCTCGCTGATTCATATCCACTGCCTTCCAGAGAAGGGGAGCTGTGTCTGTGGTTAAAGGAGCTAAAGGCTTTTTAACACATTCACCCAAATGTCAATATGTTTGCTTTTACTATTCTGTGGAGGGAAACTGTGTTTTGAAACTCCGGTGAGGTGATAATGAGAAGCTTACATATTTACATATTTATTAGATAGTTAACTAGCAAATTTACCAGCTCCTTTTCTGTGGAAAGAGGTATATAAGATTGGAACTCCTCAAGACCCTGATATTCCTGTGTTAAAAACACTGCTGTTCAAGCTAAATTATTTTATGGAGTGCGACACCTATAACTAACTGAGTATATTACGTATTTTGTATGTTTATTTTCACTCTGGGTGTAACTTTTATCAATGAGTCGCAGCTGTACTGAACATTCTGAACAATACAAAGTAAACAAACGCGGCCTTCCCCTTTCTCTTTATGCAGAATAAGGTGGATAACACACACACACACACACACACTGGGTATAACAGATGATGCAGGTGTTTACCAGGCAGGCTACCAGCACAGAGTCGCTGCTGTTCCTCTCGGCCGGTGAGTGGCAAAGCTCGATGAGACGTGGCACAGCTTTAAAACAAACACAACCACTGGATTTACACTCCTTCACTTCTAAACTTTTACCTTTATAACATTATATTCAGTACATATTTAGAATCAAAAACAAGAACGACTGAAAATCCACTTTTGTATCAATTATTAATTATTCACTATCCACTATGAATTGTTTAGTATTCCCTTGAATTACTCTGTATCTGCAGTGAATGACTCAGTTTTCAGTATTTAGAACTGATCCACTAGCCTCTATCAATAAGTATCCACTTCAGGACTATCTAAAATCAACTATAAATGATATCAGTATTATTTAGTAACTATTTAGTATACAGTATGAAGTATTCGGTATACACTATGAATTATTCAGTGTGCTTTGTCTTACCCTGAAGCTCTATGGCTGCCTGTGCAACATCCGGGTCCCTGCTGAGACGGGCCAGTGTGACCGCAGCCTTCTGTTGAACCCGTTCACAGGCAGCTCCTTCTGATGGATTGGATGAAGAAGGTTTCTCACCCAATAACAGCAACAATCGCTCAATTCCTACACAGTTACAGTAGAGTTAACACTACAGTTCAGTACTTGAGATAAAGCTTGAGTATTTTGAAGTCTATTTGCTTAGCAGTTTTTAATAAGTATCCACTGGCAATACCAGAGATGGAAAATAATGAATAACATTTACTCACGTTACTGTAATAGAGTAGATTTGATGAGTAATTTGTAATTTTTAAAGTAGTTTTTAAAATAGATAATTTTACTTTTACTCAAGTACCTTTTGACAAAAGTAATTTACTTCGCTACATTGGAAAACTACGGTGGCCGAGAAAGCCCAACGCAGTGCAAATTGAAAAGCGCTGCAAAAGCACAAAACACATCCATCAAAATTACAACACAGGCGCAGCAAATAGAAAAATGCGCTGCAACTAGAAAAATGCGCTGCAAATAGAAAAACGCGCTGCAAATAGAACCACAACACAACGGAAGTGAGTCACAACACAACAGAATTTTCCCGGGGGACCTTAAAAGATACGGTACTTTTACTTTTCCTTAAGTAGAATTTTAGCAAAGTAAAGGTACTTTTACTTAATGTCATGTCTGGTGCTGAAAGCATGTCTGAGTCTCCCACATCCAGCTCTATCTGCGATTCCCACAGTAACAACTACAATACCCAGAACGCACCACTCCATGACACAACACACACTCCCGATCACATGACACATCACATGACGCCACCAGGAAGCCCCGAGTACTGATTATCCTCAGTATTTAAGGACCATGCTCACGCTCACACCTCGCCGAGTATCTGTTTGGTAATTCCTGCAATACAAAGCGTTTCTCTTGCCCTTGCCTGATCCGTGTATGATCTTGTTTTTGTTTGCTACCGACGTTGATTTTTGCCTGCTCCCTTGTGTTGGATATCCGTGTATGACCTGGACTGTTTATAGTACTTTGGATTTTTGCCTACCCTGTGATACTGCCTACCTGTGTTTGAACTCTGGATGGTCTTCCGGTTATGGTATGGTTTTTCTACTCTGTGTTTTACTGGTACTGACCCTGTTTCCGTTGACTACCCCTGTCTGCTCTATAACTTTTAATAAAGTTATTTTATTGTATCTGCACCAGTCTCATTCCTGTCTGGCCCTGACACTTAATTACAATTTTTCAGTACCTTTTCCACCTCTGGGCAATACACAGTCTCTCTCTCTCTTTCTCTCTTAAGGTTTTTGGACATGTGTGCTATTAACACATACATGCAAACACAAACAAACAGACTTTGTTTCACTCACCATTCTCCTGTAACACTTCAGAGGCAGACTGCTCCAAAACAGAGAGATTTGCCAGAATTGTTACAACCTGAAGAAAGAAAGAAAGAAAGACAAAAGTAGGTTATATGAATATTAAATAACATAAAACACATTTACAACAAATACAAGCATAGACACTGATATGTACATCCTCATGCCTCATGTTTAATATAATTTTATTTACATTTTTTCCCATTTTCTCCACTCATTTGGACTTAGGCACTAGTAATGCCCCAACACTTAATATTTGTTGTATATCTGAATTATTTGTTTGTACATTGATACTAATTAATGAAATTTCCTGTTTTCCCAGTTTTCACACCAAAAGTATTTTTTGTATCACATTTGGCTTTGAGGACAGATCTGCACGCTCTGGGTATTTTAATCTCAGTGTCTTAATGAGGGAGAGTCACCTGGAATAGTTTTCTCAACGTCTTGAAGGAGTTCCTGGAGGTGCTGAACAATAGTTGTTCCTTTTCCTTTAGGGAATTGTGAAGGCTACTTTTTTTGTTTACTACATAGTTACATATGTGTATCACTTGTTGTCATGTCTTTAATATTAATATATAATTTAGAAAATAAAGTAAATAAATAAATAAAAACATTGATTAGAAGCTGTATTCAAACTCTAGACCGGTAATGTAAGGTGCAACGTAATGTAGCTAAAGACGTTCACTAAAAGAGGTGTCTACGAAAATTTAACTGGATTCCAAAAAAGTAAAATGGCGCCAACAAGACATTAGAGTTGGCAGAAATCTATCAGACAGCAGGGCTCCCTAGAGCTAGCTAAGAGTGCACCTACACTTCAGTAGTTTGCTTTTACAGTTAAATGTATCATACGTACATAGGTTATTTAATTTAGAATATCACAAAACAAAGAGGCAATGGATAACCACATAGTAGACTTTAGACTTGTGCATTTTAATCAAAATATTAGCTTACATTAGCTAAGTACCTCAGCCCACAGTAACTAGGTGTAGTAATGATACGCCTGGTACGAATAGTACAACTATGGAACAATGTTCACACTGATTTTCAGACAAAAAAAGGATACTTTAGGAGTCCTAACATATTTAGTTTTTTTTTTTTTTTTTACATTTATATGGTTATATGTTTGTATGGCTTTCTGTAGGTGAAAGGGGATGAAAATCGTTTTGAAGAGCACAGCTTATGTATTAGCGGCCCTCAGTTACGCACAAATTATCTGTACATGAACAACATGGGGAAAAAGGGAAAAAATAAAAACAGCACCACCATTTTTTTTTTTAATGGCAGAAAAACAAAGCAGACCTCTGACCTGGTCTTTAGAGTATGGTGTGTCAATTCGCTGGCGATCCCTGCAGGCCTGGAGAAGGATGTGAACAGCATTGAGCTGCAGAAGGATCTCGCATGCCATACTGTCGAAGAAGGTGATGTTAGCCAGAGCAGCTGAGGCCAAGAGAAACACCTCACCACACGAGGCACTCTCACACAGCTCTGTAAACCCACACACAAACGTTGAAAAAATGTTAAAACAACATTTAATGTTAAATGGTTGCGCAAACATTGAAAGTTTAATGTTGAATCAACATAATGTCCTCAACCTTCTGCCCTCACATTTCATCACCATACAATAAAAAAAAACGGTTGGAGCTTCAATTTTAGCCGCGTGGAGAAGCTTTAATTTTAGCCATGCGGAGCTTCACCTGCACAGAGCAGCGGCTGCAGACAAGTGGAGAAACTCACCTGTATAATACCATTACATTGATTATATTACCATTCTAACCTGAGCAACATCACAAAGATCACAGATGGTACTGTTTGGCACTGTACTGTGCCAAACCAATCAACTATGGTTTGAACTTAACATGTATATTTTGCAAAATATTATCATCTTATTAATTAACTTTGTAAATTAAATTACATTTGCTGAACTTTTTATATATTTAAAATTCGTTTTATTTTGCAAAATAGGAAAAAAAATAGTCCTGCAGTACCGCTGTGGCCCGCTGGGCGGCCGACAGGTTAAAAACCACTGTTCTACTCTAAACCTAACTGTGAATCAGTGTAATTAGGAGATGCGTGCACTGAATCATAATCAGTCTGAATGTTTATGGGTTAAGAGGTCAGTTATTTGCGCGTGCTCACTGATGAGGGCAGTGACGATGTCCTGCATGCTCTCCAGGAAGCTGGCCAGGTGCTGAGTGGACGTGTGTTGAGGAGAGGTAATCTGAGCCACGACCGCCGCTGCCTCAGCTCGAGCTGCTTCTGCACACCCCTCATCAGTCAGGATATCAGCAAGACACAGGACACCATCCACCTGCACACACACACACACACACACACACACACACACACACACACACACACCAAAAGGCTCATTCAGAGGTGTGGAGAGTGGAGTGTTTGTTAAAGGGTGATGTTAACATTTTTAAACCAACAAAGCAGAGCTTTTAGAAACATACAGTACCAGTCAAAAGTTTGGACACACCTTCTTATTCAGTGTTTTATTTATTTATTTTGTCTTCCTTGTGAATGAACACTAAAGTAATCCAGACTATAAAGGAACACACAATGAATCATGTAAAACTTAAATGTGTTAAACAAACTAATATACTATACTAAAATAAATATAGCATTTAGGTGATCTTATCTGGGGAGCTGATAACTTGTGGTTTCTTAAGCTGAGAACTCTGATAAACCTATCCTGTGCAACAGAGGTAATTCTTGGTCTTCTTTTACTGGGTTGGTCCAGATAAGTTTCACTATAGCACTTTTGTCTTGTTTTGTTTTTGTCAATGCACTTAAAGATAATTTTAGAGTTCTTGAAAATGTTGGAATTGACTGACCTTCATTTATTAATGAAAGTCATTGTTTTCTTTACTTAGTTGAGTAGTTCTTGCCATAATATGGATTAGAACATTACTCAAATAGAGCTATTCACTGTATACCACCATCTCTACTTCTTTACAACTTTACAACTGATGCTCTCAAATTCAAGAAATTCAAATAAAAAACTAAGGCACAGCACTTCCAGGTTACTACCTTGTAAAGCTGACTGAGAAAATGCCAAGATGTGGAAAGCTATAATCTAAGCAAGCAGTAATACTGTAAAAAATCTAAAATCTAAAACATATTCTGGTTTGTTAAACACTTTTTTGTTTACTTAATAATTCCATATGTTTTTTTTTTCATAGTTTGGATGACTTTAGTTCATTAACATAAAATGCAGAAAACATTTTTTATAAAGAAAAAACACTGTGTCCAAGGTGTGTCCAAACATGTGACTGGTATTATACGTACTTAGTAACGTATAAGTGGAACTTTGAGAGACTTCAGCATTCAAGCATGTAAGCAACAGTACAGCAGTCCTGGATTTACTGATGTTCAGTTTAATAAAGATATTTTGTCTTGTCTTGTTTTGGCCATGTGGGGGCGATGTTACACCAGCTTTAACAAATTATCACACAGCGGCGCTTTCCTGCAGAACATCAGCCCTACAGCTCTACATCATCTACACATATCTACTCTCTACTCTCACATAGCTAATCTTCATACACATAATAAACCTTACACAGTTCTTGTAGTGTAGAAACTGAATAATTCATAGTAGATATAAATTATTATTAATTTGCAAGTATAATCAATTCCTAGATGTTATTGAATAATTTGTAGAAGATACAAAATAATTTGTATTGTGTAATGAAAAAAATTATAGCAGAAATTTAATGATTTAGAGTAGATAAATTAATATTTAGTACCAATTTACTAATTAATACTGGATACTAAAAAAGGTATTGTAGATAATGAATCATTCATATTGGATGCGCAATAATTATCAGCCAAAAATGATCATTCAAAATAGATACAAGAAATTCATATTTGATAATAATTTGAACTAGAAGCTAAATAATTAATACTGAATAATAATAATTTAAAGTAGATACTGAATAATTTTTATTGGATAGGTATTTATTAATAGGCAATACAGAATAATTCATACCAGATATCAAACAATTTAATAAATCCACATGTAAAATATAAACAGTAGAACTAATTCATAGACAATGCTGCCTGATACCAGAGACAGTATTAATGAGGAGACCAGTTCTCATAACATTTAGCATGGTGTCTGTTTACAGATAAAGTACCATCCTTCAACAAAAAGAGCCAGTTAACTTTATGCTTACACTGCTAGCAGAAGAGACACAGTACCTGCTATGGATTTTTTTTGCATTATTGAGCCAAACTCTTTAAACTGTTCATAGGGGTTTATCAGATTTTATCACAGATTTAAAAGAGATTTTTGAAACTATAATTTAACCTTAGTTTCCAGTATTTCCGTCTCACATATTTTAGTCAAAGAAAATTACCCTACGACTTCCTATAAGGACTTTTTTTTATCTATTTCTAATAAAATACACATGTTTATATTTTTAAAGCATTGTGCCATATTGGGAGATGAGTAATGATCCACATTAGTGAAATATATGAGCGTCATTACTGCTGAAGGTAAGAAGGTGGGCTCTGTATGTCAGTAGACTCCCAGTAAACGCCGCAGGTGTGTGCGCTCTTCCTGTGTGCAGCAGGTGTGTGTTTTCAGGCTCACTGTTCAGTGACAGTTTACTGGCAGGTTCTCCGGGGGCTCTCACGTCAATCTCAGCTTTCACTGCCTTTCCTTTTTCTACGCCCGATAATTCTGCTCTCCGGGCTCCTCAACTACACACACTTCCTTTCCTCACTCACATTATAGCTGAATTTACTGGCCAATTTATCAGAAACACCTGATATATAAACAACATATAAGTAATTATTTAGTAATGTCTAAAGCTGCAATTATTACTGAAAAAGATGTGCAAATGTACACACACAGCTTGTATATTCCTTGTAGAAAGAATAGGACCCTCTAGATAAAACAAATATGAATACCAGGTGTGGGCTAGAGGGGTCCTCTGCCATTAAGCTGTGGAGCAGTGGAAATGTGTTCTCTGGAATTAATGGTACTCCATCAGATATTTGTGAGATTGTATGGTTGTGGAGTTAGAAGGCTACCCTGCACAGTAAAGACAGTAAATGGTAGAATAAAGAGGAAGCAAGTACATGTTTAATTTGTTCTACTTCTATATAGTGTATCAGTGTTAAAGGCACAGTAAGAAAAACATGTGTTTAACTGTCAGGGATAGAGAGGGGTTGATGTAGAAATGAACTGGGACTGTTTTCTGTTCCTGAACTCAGATGCTGGGGGAGGAGCTCAGGAGAAAGTGATCTTTAGTATTATATATTTTTTTTACTAACACAGTAAAATGACACAAGTAGCACAATTACTTAAACTGACACACAGACACTATAAACCTTTCTCATGGCTACAACACTCTAAACACATTTTAAAGTTCAAAATGACACTTTTAAAATATCCTGAACACGGTTTTCTGCATAAGACACAACGATCTGACATAAAGTCACATGTTTCCATATTAACATACTGTCATTCAAAATGACACATCATGGACTACAGTTTTCTTAAATGTTTACACACAAATACTGCTACCTGAGACACAATGATCACAATGTGCAGCGTATGCACCAATCCCCTAAACCAACTCTAAACTACAAGCTAAATTTTTGAATTATACCCAAACTGCAGTTCTAAAACACACTTTTTCCAAAACACTACACACAATTTTCTGCATTTGGCAAGGTAATCTCTTGTTTTTACAAGGAACACATTGTTAATCAAACTATAAAATCCATTGCACTAATATACACAGTGACTCATGGCAAACACATTGGCAAACACCTGTCACACAGGTTTACAAATAGCAGTCAGAGCGTTAGCATGAAAGAGCAACAGGTAAGACAGCAACAGATAAGAATATATGTGTGTTTTGATGTTTGGTGTGTGTAGAGTATATGATCTGAGAATATGATGTTTTCAGAAAATGTGTTTAAACAATCACAAAAAACTGTGATTGGCCAATATATGTGCCACCTCAGTGGTTAATTGTTGCTGCTTCAATCAGGAAATCTAAAAAGGTTTACAATAACAGTGGAAGATATACTGTTGGGCATGTGTGCACTGACTTGTTTTATGAAAGCAAAAAAATAAATAAATACAGCAGCATGTGTTTGTATCTGCAAATATTTCTGTGCATGTGCATAATCAACAAAAATCAGCTAATATAAATAAAGTGTTTGAAACTATTTGGTGTAAAAGTTTAATTGTGATAATGCTATATGGAGTTTTGTTTTCAGTGCTTCATATTGCTGAATATATGAGGTATTTTTGCAGTTTGGGTGTGTGGTTTGTGAATTGTGTATTTTGCAAAGAACAGCTTAGTTTACAAAATTGTGTTTTAGCAATTGGAAAAAATATGTAATATGGGATAAATGTGGACTCATTAAAGAGAACTGATATGGTACCTTTTCCAGTTGGTTGATTCCTTCCTCCACACAGCAGATGGAGGCCACTGTCCTCAGAGCATGAGCGTAAAGACTGTTGAAGCAGTCCTGTCTGCATATCTTCAGCAGGGCCACCACCGCACCTTCCTACAAGGAAGCACAACACATGCACACATGCACACACACACACACACACACACACACACACACACACACACACACACACACACACACACACACAATTACTCTACTATGACCATTTTTTTTATATACATCAAATTATTCTGTTGTTTTATATGTAGACCAATGTACATGCAGCTGTATGTTGGTTTGGATGTACAATGTCTACATTGTTTTTGTGGGAAAATAAAATATATATATATATATTATTACTGTGTGAGAGTATTAAAAAGAATATTCTAAAATAGTTTACACAATAGTAAAATACACAATTATAGCACCATTTAGCACCAATTAGTGGAACACAAAATTAGTTTGGTAAGCTCAATGACCCTTTACCTACATACACAGGTGAATCCAATTATTAGAAAGAGTTAAGATTGCAAGTTTTTCTCCTCTTTGCATTTTCTCTAAAGACTGGACACATGGGAGCGTCAAAAATAACTTTACAATTACCTGAAAGCAAACATTGTATGACATCATAGAGGAAAGATACAAAAAGCTATCTCAGAGATTTCAGCTGTCAGTTTCCACTGTGAGGAACATAGTGACGAAATGGAAGAACACAGGCACAGTTCTATGGAGTCAAAAAAGGGTCATAAAGATTTTGAGTTTGTAAAACAGAAGTCACAAATGTACTGAAACTTGTAACTGCGTTTAAACAACTGCATGCACGAAAATCCAAATCCACAAATTAACTGGAATGTGCAAACTTGAAACAGAAAGTAATATTAATAATATTTATATATTTATATATTTATTAATATATATTTTTAAATTTGTAAATCCAATCTCTTGAATGTGTGAATCAGTACTGCTCAAATGGCTTAAGCTGGATCAGACCAAAAATCACATGGAATTTGTGAGGTTGTAAATGTGACAGTGGGTGTTTTTCACTGTGGAGCTAAAAATCCTCTCATTCATCTTCTCTGCTGCGTGTGCGAAGCTCTAGCTGCAGTTGCGAATTTTGACCCTGTTTTGACGCCTGATTGATGGACCAATAGGAAAGCTTTATCCGGACCAATCAGATTACGGGGTTTGTTTAACCAATCAGAACAATGGATGGGTCTCTGCAGCTCGGAGTACTGGGTGTGTCGAAAGGTGTGGGCGTGTCGAAAGTGTGGCCGCCATTTTGGAGTCGGCCACCATGCGCCCCCCAGTGGATCAATTTACACTGAGGAAGGAGTTTAATAAAACAATAATATTCATAACTCTACCAATTTTTACCCGATTTACACACGGTTTGGTTTGTTACAAACAGCAGAGATGTAGTAATGACACAGGACACTGTCACACATTACAAATACGTGCTTTCATGCTGAAATACTTTATATTATGTTCTAATAATATGAATTAATTTTATATTACACACACACACACACACACACACACACACACATATATATATATATATATATATATATATATATATATATATATATATATATATATATATATATATATATAATTAATTAATTAACTTATGTACTTATTAATATGCTATACCATATGTCTGTCTTTGATAAAGAGCATAATATAAAGTATGAAAGCACATATTTGTAATGTGTGACAGCGTCCTGTATCATTACTACATCTCTGCTGTTTGTAACAAACCAAACCGTGTGTAAATCGGGTAAAAATTGGTAGAGTTATGAATATTATTGTTTTATTAAACTCCTTCCTCAGTGTAAATTGATCCACTGGGGGGCGCATGGTGGCCGACTCCAAAATGGCGGCCACACTTTCGACACGCCCACACCTTTCGACACACCCAGTACTCCGAGCTGCAGAGACCCATCCATTGTTCTGATTGGTTAAACAAACCCCGTAATCTGATTGGTCCGGATAAAGCTTTCCTATTGGTCCATCAATCAGGCGTCAAAACAGGGTCAAAATTCGCAACTGCAGCTAGAGCTTCGCACACGCAGCAGAGAAGATGAATGAGAGGATTTTTAGCTCCACAGTGAAAAACACCCACTGTCACATTTACAACCTCACAAATTCCATGTGATTTTTGGTCTGATCCAGCTTAAGCCATTTGAGCAGTACTGATTCACACATTCAAGAGATTGGATTTACAAATTTAAAAATATATATTAATAAATATATAAATATATAAATATTATTAATATTACTTTCTGTTTCAAGTTTGCACATTCCAGTTAATTTGTGGATTTGGATTTTCGTGCATGCAGTTGTTTAAACGCAGTTACAAGTTTCAGTACATTTGTGACTTCTGTTTTACAAACTCAAAATCTTTATGACCCTTTTTTGACTCCATACAGTTCTAGTTAAGATCTGAAGACCAAGAAAAATCTCAGATAATCAGAGAAGAAAGAGAACAGTCATTTTCACACATAGCCACAGACCAGCTCCAAACACCTACATCATCATCTTGCTGCAGATGGAGTCACTGTGCATCGTTCAATTATTCAGTGCACTTTGCACAAGGAGAGGCTGTATGGGAGAGTAATGCAGAAGAAGCCTTTTCTGTTCACACGCCACAAACAGAGTCGCTTGAGGTATGCTAAAGCACATTTGGACAAGCCAGCTTCATTTTGAAAACTAAAATTGAGTTATTTGGATTGCGGTATGTATGCGAAAAAAACCCCACAGCATTCCATCATGCTGTGAGGCTGTGTGGTCAGTGCAGTTATTGGGAATCTTGGTAAAGTTGAGGGTCGCATGAGTTCCAGTCAATATCAACAGATTCTTGTGAACAATGTTCAAGAATCAGTGGGAAAGTTGAAGTTGAGCCAGGGCTGGATACTTCAACAAGACAACGACCCTAAACACTGCTCAAAATCTACTAAAGCATTCATACAGAATAACAAGTACAACGTTCTGGAATTATCATCTCAGTCCCCAGACCTGAATATTATTGTAAATCTGATGTGATTTAAAGCGGGATGTTCATGTTCAGAAAACTTCCAACCTGACTGAACTGGAGATGTTTTTTTTAAAGAAGAACGGTTCAAAATACTTTCAACCCAGAAGGCTGTGGAAAGCATTCAGAGGCTGTTATGTTTGCAAAAGAAGAATCTACTACATACATTATTATCATTTTTCTGTTAGGGTGCCCAAATGTATGCACTTGCCTAATTATATTTAAAGAATTACTGCACACTTTCTGTAAATCCTGTCCTATCCTATCACTTCTCAAATATTACAGTGTTCATCTGCTATATGATATATTTAACTAAAATTCTGATTTAACAACCAATGATTTATAAAGGAATATCATGAAAATGATTATGGGTGGCAAAACCTTTTCATACCACTCTAGGGCATTCGCAGCACCCAAGCAGCACACAAAAAGTGGGTTTTGAATAATTTAGCTTAACTATGCAGAAACCTGAACCTGAGTTAGATAAACAAACAACCTGAGCTCAGAAAGTTCACTGATTATGAAAAGCAAACAAACAGAGGGGAACGAACAGCAGTGGAAAATACTAAAGCACTTTCTATTTTTAGAGCAGAAGCAAGTGAATGTGTGTGTGTGTGTGAATGTGTATTTGTGAATGTGTATGTGTATGTGTATGTGTGTGTGTGTTGGGTATGTGTGCTTGTGGCTTTACCGTGAGGAGAGTAAAACACCACATAATCACCACCATTACCCCAAGCAGCTTCATTACCTGTCTGACAGGAGGGTAATAATGGTGGGCTGTACACCGGTGGACTGCGATGGGTTCTCAATCTCAGCACCTCTACACACACAAACACACACACACACTCAGGGGAAACCCATCCGCCGCATTTCCACTCAGGTAAACTACCTTTATTCAGCTTAAGTTAGTAAACACTCGAATCTCATTCTGACTCGGTCTCTCTGAAAAACACACATTCACTCACTAACACACACCCTGTCTGACCAATCATCAGCTTTAAAAAAAAGACTGGCTACAACCCAGTAGTTGTTTGGAATAATAAACCAACTTGCAAATGCAAAATTACATTTACTTTTATTTGATCGTAGACAGTATAAACAGTATGAGGATTTTTCTTGTTTTCTCTGGTCTACATTTAATTTATTATCCTTTTATCAAATTTTAGGTCTGCATCACATTCCAAAAAAAAAATCCTTAACCCTTGTGTGGTGTTCGGGTCTGTGGGACCCGTTTTCATTTTTCATCAAATGATACTAAAAAAATATTTTTTCTAACTCACTCATTGGCATTGGCTCATTTTTTGTGAAAAACATATATCAAAACACATTTTCCATAAACACACACTGTAGCATGTGTAAAGCATTTTAATGTAAAATTGCTTAATTATGATGAATTAAATACAAGTAACAAAGTAAACGAGTAACAAAAATATGAACACCACACAAGGGTTAAAATCTCCATCACTCAGATGGCATGGCATCAAGAACCATAAATCAACAATGACTGATTCACATGAACTAGTGATTCATTTTCCAAGCCTGTGTCAATCTCTACAATTCAGTTAAATTTAGAAAATTCACTTTAACTTTTGTTGTGCAAAACAGAAGCCTCGTTTTTTTATCATGACTTCAAACATCATTTACTTCTCTGGGCTAAGAATCTGAGATAGATCATCAGTCCAAACATGTACTGAGACAATTCAGTAGACAAGATATTTTTGGAAGTAATGAATGCTGTGTGGTACATGACCAAATATGAAAAGCACCATTCAGACTGTTATAAACAAGTCCAAAAAGCAGGGTCTGTAATGCAGAATTAATTCAGAAAATTACATTAAAATACATATCCTGTTTTCAGGACCACATCATTTATGCATTTTCAAAAATACCATTAAAAAAACACATGCTGCACACATTACAAGGCATTACTGCAGGGAAGAGGATACATTTCCATACTTGACTCAGTAGAGAATGGGTGGGGATAATTAATTGTTGTACACTTTAAGATGTGTTCACAGGAAGAATAGGTAAAATAGCACCTGAATAACTTTATCCCTGTGTATCCTTGGAGAGGATGTGTAATTTGTGTATTTTGTTACACAGTATGGAAACATTTTAAAGTGGTAAATGCTTTACTTTTTGTAATGTGTACAGCCTGAAATACAGCAATGGATAAACAAATTAAATAAAGTTAAGTAGACAAAACATGAAATATCCTGTGTTCATACTAAGCACATTACTGACCTGACCAAGCCAATCAACCAGTATGATCAAAATAGCTAAGCCAAATAGCCAATAGCTCTTTGAAATCAGTTTATAGCAGAAGCTGGTCTGGAGCAGAAGTCTTCAGCGTGGTGTTGACGTGTTTTTTCGGAATTCCCAAAGAGTAGATTTAACAGTGAAAAGCTCAGAGGAAGCAGATGGAAGCAGAGGTTGCATTTCAGCACCATTTATTTGACAGGATTGTGATGGATTGACGAGGCATTTTGAGTGTGTGTGTGTGTGTGTGTGTGTGTGTGTATGTGTGTCTGTGTGTGTGGAGGTGGGGGATCAGTGCTGCAGTATTATAGGAAAGAGATTCTATTGATCTGATATTGGGCGGTGAGGGGTGAAACTAAAGGGCAAGGGGGGTGGAGGAATAAACAACATCATGTATCTCCACACAGCATATTAGGATGCCTTAGTGTGAATGCAAGTGTAGAAATGTGTCTGTTTTGTTGTGTATGAGTGTATATAACTCTATGGTCTGTAAGCATGTGTGTGAGTGTATTTAACTGTACGGACTGTAAGCGTGTGTATAATTGTGTGTAGGTGTATATGAATATGTGTAGCACTGTTAAAAGTAAGTTTCTTGAGGATCTTCAATTCTGCTTCAAGGTTTGTAGAAGAAAATGTTCCTTGAAGCTTTCTAAAATAAACAGTGAGTCTATGAGTGTTTAGAAATGTGTATAGCTGTCCAGTTGTTTATGAGTGTGTATTGTGGTGTACGGTTGTGCATGAGTGTGTGTCATTGTGTAGAAATAAGTATGAGTGTGTATTATTTGTGTATGCTTGTTTATGGTTGTGTATGAGTGTGTATTGTTGTGCATGGCTGTGTATGAGTTTGTATGAGTGTGTGTTATTGTGTAACTGTGGTCTTTACCTTGGCAATGATGCTGCAGAGCTGTGGTCCATCCTGAGTAAGAGACAGCAGGTTGCTGATGGCGTTCTCAATAATAAACACATCATCTGATTCCTCGACCTGTTTAATCAGGATCTGTTGATACAAAGATCAATTTCATTGCATTTCTATAGTCATTTTACAAACATTGGTTAAACATTTGTATTGTGGCACTATAAAAGGATGATAACATTAGAAAAAGTCAGTGGACTCAATAGCTGCAGAGTTCTGCTGTTAAAGCGACTAAGGGAGATCAACTCCAAATTTATGCCTATGGATTTAGAATGGGATATTATTAAAGCCTCTGAAAATGTAATGTGTCATAATACTTTTTCGTATAGTGTAGTTTCTGGAAATCCTGCAGTCTGGTTATTTTACCTTATTGTACAAAATCATGATGAATGGACCATTAGAAATGCTCCAGAATGACCTGTTTACACTGAGGTTTTTTACTTTTTCTACAAATTTGGAAATTCTGTAATTATATAGATGTCAGTCTTTAATGAAAACAGATATAAGCATTCCAACAAATCCCAGCTGTCATGAAGGAAGTCTCAGAAAATATAAAAGAATTAAGATGCCATATGGCATTTCATTTTTTGAAGCTGTTCAGGCTGTTAACATTACTCAGTATGCAGTATGACGTGCGTACCAATAATATGTTGTAAAAGGCTTTACCAATTACCCACAGTGAAAAGTGCAGTGGGTGGTAAAGATTGTATCCGGTGGCATCCGGCTCGAACTGTCAGTGTAAACAGACAAGTGACATGTAGAAATCACATCCATACAGTATTCAATGCGGAAATATCCCACATGCATACCCCACAGGCAGTGGTGCAGTGTAGTATAGTTCCTATCCCAAATCCAAGAACCATTTTTACTAATAAGTACAATCTATTTTTCTTATAGTATAGAAATCTTATAGTATAGTATATCATATATTATAGTATAGATTATAGTATAGATATCAGAAAAGCTCATATAGACTTATGAATGTCCTCCATTGATTAAAAGGGAAATGTCAACAGAGATCATATATTTACTGTAAAAAGTCAGGAAAGTTTTGGGCTTTTAATATCATTGTTTAAGACTAGACCCTAACAACACAGGTTTAAAAGTGCAGTAGAAGTATAATATGACTTAAAGACAGGTTCATAGACCATACGAAGTATGCTAGTAGTACTTTACTCACTGATGTGTGCTGATGACTAAATGTGTTGCTGCAGCAGTGTCTAATACCCATCGAAACACACCCATGACAGTAATTGACAAAATTGCATTGAAAATAATCCTGTATGACTCTCAGTGCAACCTGATGAGCTCTAATGGCCACCAGCTCACTGTTCCGCATCTCTGATCCTGTGCTATAAGGTACAGCTCTCAGTATGTATACACAGTCATTCATTTTGCAGCTATACTCATGTCTTTACCTGTATTTCATTGGCTAGGGCCATGTCAATCATTTGGCTGAAGGAATCACTGACGTCTGTGAGGATCTCATGAATGGCCTCTTTCATGGACTTCAGGAAATACTCGTCATCAGTGTGAAGGCACCTACAGGACACAGGACATAACCACTCAGTACACTTCTGAAACCTGACACAGTGTACGTACAGTGTATGCACAGGTGTATAGTATGGAAGTGAGCTACATAGTTATATATTTCCCATAAAATGCTGCATCTATCTATATGCTATCTACTTTTTCACAAACTGATTCTCATAATTACATTATAACCATTTACAATATTTAACATTGTGAATTCAACTTTCTTTATCTGGAACATACATAGCCATGCCCAATTTTACAGCCACTGACCATTTGAAGTTTAAAAAGTGCTTTTGAACAGTGCAGCCTTTTCTATTGGCTCCTGGCACCATCTATTTGCATACTGTGCGGATTCTTCACTCTGTAGTCTTTTCCTCAGACTACCTTCCCTTAGATATCTAAGTTTTCCTAATAAAATGACTTACAGTATGGCCCCAGTGTTGTGGGCTATAAGAGCAATTAGCTTTTTCTGCGTTGCTGAATGTGACCCTAGGTCTGGCTGAATACTAAAAGACTATACTGCCAGTTTCTTGTATTTTCTATAATAATAGCAAAGTTCAAGACTGCTGATGACGTGGGATGGTGATTATCGAACAGCATAAACTTACTAATGCTTTTGCTGCTGAATACAATCAATTCATCATACCAGTGCTCCAAAATCTATTACAAAGCATCACTTATCTTCAGAGAGAGTTACTCCAACAAATGCAGAATAAACTATTTTTTAAATACCCTTGATTTTGTAAGAAACAGTGAATGGTCAGGTGTCCCAATATGTATGTATTTGTTAATTACGTGTTTCTTACCTCTCAGTGATAACAGTAAGCTCCATACACTTTTCCAGCAGCGCTGTTTCATACTGCAGCACAAGGAAGACAACACAGCTCAGCCAGCATTTATACAACAATAACCAGCATTTCTACAGTAATTTACTGCATTATAAACCAACCAGTGTGTTACTTGTTGTTTGGTGTGTTGGTGTGTTGGTATTTTAACAGTGTACCGTTTCTTCGTGTCGCAGCAGAGGATACTGTCTTGCGCGTTCACGCTCTGAAGGTACGCAAGCACCTTATGTAAGGGAACAGCAATGTTATTTTATTCTTTATTCTGTTTATTGTTCAGGTAAAAGTCGGGTTTGCGTCCGTGTGTGTGTATAACAACGGGGGTGTAGACACATGGTGCACCTGCGTGGCTAAGATAATAAGGACTCTGAAAATTTACTGTTGTCTAGGTTAATTTCAGTCAGTGGAGCTCCTGTGTTTTCCGCTGGCAAAATAGCAACATGCCAGGCATTTACCTGAACACACCTCACTTCCACATCACCACACCCATCAGTGTAGATATATATTCCTAAACTCCGACACAATTTTAGCAGCAAAATTGACGGGGTGTTGACGGGGTGTAAAAAACGGATGTGCATTGTGGCACACCTTGCTCAGGGTGAAGGATTAAACAGTGATGGTGCATGATTAATTAAAAGAGAGTGGATACCAGCAGGACATCTAAATTAATTCCTTTAGCTTACAGTAATTAAACTATGGTCAAGACCCGTATTTTCACAAACTCTGGAAGCTATAAACCCTGCATGCACACAGCTCAGTTCAGAGGAGGACTACACCCAGCTGAGGTTTTATAGGAACCATATGTATTCTTAGGAACCCATATACATTCTGACCCAAAATGACGTCATTTGCTTGGTGTGGTACAGGAGATCTTTAGGTCCTGGTTTAACTGCATGACTCCCACTGTAAACCTCAATTACGCACTGCCCACGTACAGAATACTGATATACAAAACTTGTCCAATATAAAATATTGCATAGATATTATTGGATACCAGGCTGAGTATAAAGAATGGGTCTTATAAACAATGACTGCTGTTGGAGTAAGGGGCACCTATTTTCACTGTATATGGGAATGTGCTTTGTTACAATCGTTCTGGAGAGGGGTGTTAAAAGTGTTGAGTAACTCAATGTCCACAGTTGTGCTTACTAATAGAGATTTGGTAAGAGGCATAAATAAGGTTAAATTAGAAATTTTGATTACAGGTTTAATTACCACATTAAGAATAATTTTAAAACATGGAAATGAAAATCAACTAAGTTACCAGAATTAAAAGAATGGCTGAATTTAATGACAGAAACTGCTTCTTATAAATATATGCTAGCTGTAATGTCAGGACAAGACATAACTATAAATACTGCCTGGCAAAACCTGTGGCAGCAAATAAAGCTACAAGTGTAATACAAGCAGACCCTTCATCTGCTCAATCTCCATCTGACTTGTTTGATTTACTTTTACTTTTACTTTTATTATTATTATTATTATTATTATTATTATTATTATTATTATTATTATTATTATTATTATTATTATTATTATTATTATTATATAGTTCCTTGTCACATCTGGCTCTATGGATATGCTTTGCCCTTGAATCCCTTGAATGTAATTTTGATTTGCCCTGTGTCTGTTGTAAAGTAAAGGAAGTGTTTAATACTCATATACAGAAAAAAGAAAACTCATATACAGAAAAAATAATACTCATAAAATGAATGCTACTATGTAGATTTTTAATTATCATCAATATTCACCCAAATGAGAGACTGTAACTCTGCTCTACCTAAATTAAGATTGGGTTATTAATATTCACCCTAATAAGAAATAGAACCAGTTTAAATCAGTGTTTTTTTGATGACACTAATATTTGACTATAAAAGGTCTTGAAGGTACAGTAACAGTTTGTTAAATTAAGCTTATGCAGTATACAAGCACTTTAATAAAGGTATTTACAGTATTTTAAGGTGTTTTTTGTTGCTGTGGGGTTCAGGTACCCCCTCACCTTCTGCATGTGAGCGGGCGTGGCCCGGGCAGTGCTGTACTCGTGCACCAGTGAGCGGACGTGGCAGTTGGCCCTGACTGCGGTGCTGTGAACGCGCTGCCAGCGGCCCCGCTCCAGCCTCTGGAACATCTTCCCCAGCTCCGTGCTGACCACTAGAGCCCTCTTCAGGAGCGTCTGCAGGTTGTCCCTGGTCACATGGTCACCAGTCGTACCCACAGCAGAGACAATGAGCTCACCCAGAGAGTCCTCGTCCACGGCGATGGGCTTAGACTGCAGAACACACATACACTCCACCTCCGTCATGTGACGCAAATCTTCCATCCAGCGCTGCACCGAGTCCACCTGAATGGCATGCATCCTGAAACGCACACACACACACATGCATGTATAATTAGACCACTATCATTAGTTTCAGGTAGTATTCCTCTCTACAAACAACCTCTCTCCATCAGGCACAGAAAGGCACAAAAGGCATAACATTAAAACCACCTTCTCTTATATTGAATAGTTCACCCTCATGCTGCTAAAATTGATGCTTCTACATCATTATAAATCATGGAGTCCACAAGACCTTTGAAAGTGTCCTGTGATATCTGGCACCAAGTCGGCATTAGTTTTAACAGCAGACCCTTTAAGCAGGCCTGTAGGTTGTGAGGTGGAGCCTCATGAGCATCGTGTTGCTGGTCCTCTGGTTGTCCTTCCTTGTAGCACTTTTGGTAAATACTGGCCACTGCATATCCCTAACACCCAACAAGACCTGCCAGATGTTTTGGATCAGATCGTTATAATTTCATTTTTGTGTCCCAAATTTTTACGCTTGCCCAATTTTCTGGCTTCCAACACATCAATTCAGGTTCTGACTGTTGATTTGCTGCCTAATTTATTCACTACTTGACAAGTGCCACTGGAAACAGATAGTCAGTCGTTTTTACTGCCACACTGTTCACACTAAAAAAAATAAGTACAGATTTGTACTTAAAATAGTACAAAGCCTGTACTGTACTCTTTAAGTGAAAGTCCTTTTTTGTATCCATATTTTTTGTGCCAGTAAAAATTAAAAAGATTATAAACATTATCTTCAACTGAAAATGTGTCAAGAACTTGATGATCCATAATTGTCTGGCTTTCAAATAAAGACGTGCAATAAAATTAATATTGTTTATTAGTGCAGTGATACAGAATACTGTATGTACCTTTTGGCTGGTTGAATGGTACAAATCTGTACTTATTGCTGTTAGGAATGGCTTTGTACTTCAGAGGGAACACATCTGACCCTGTAAAGACCAATATTGTACCATTGAGGGTACAATTATGAAGTGTGTACCTCTGAGGACAAAAAAGTACTTTTATCGTACCTCTGTTTTTTAGAGTGTTGGAACACAGTTGGTTCTGCTCTCTCTGGGTGGACTGATAGCATTACTTCCTTACATCACTCCTTTCACATGTGTCAAAGGAGGCATGTGTTATTCTTCACTCTCCTAGTGTCGAGGGCATTGCTAGTAAAAAGGGGAGTTCATATGAATGGGGAGTATATAATTTGCCCTTGCACAAAAAATAATAAATTAATAATTTGAATAAATGACTGAATCTGCAGAGACTTTATTATTCCTGGATGCAATTATCCATATATATTTTTTTGGTTTAAATATGTAATTACTCCTTTCAAATACTTGATCTTCAACTAAATAGACCTTATACCTTACATTTATTTCAAAATAAATTTCAAAGCATGCAAGACAGCTTGGGTCAAAGTTGCAGCCGGGTCATGACCTTTCCACAATAAGACCTGATCCATAGGCATGCTCAAAACCAACAACAGTTAAACAGATCTAAATAGCAGCTGGATTTTACAGACCAATATGTGCACAAGATCAGTCAAGAGTTAATTATAAGAGCCTTGAAAACACACAGAAGCCCACGGTGAACCCCCACTCTGTCTTTTAAGGTGGCTTCAGGGGAGATTTCCTCAGTAAGGCTGAGACTTAATGAAACGGATTTAAAGGGGATTCCTGCTCACACCTGTGACCTCACGCAAACTAACCCTCCCTGAAGAACAGCTTTACCACACCTGCCCTACACACAAACACTGCAGCCAATAAAGCCGCTTCCACTGTCAGCTAAGCGGCGGTGATGACTACACCACCCACTCAGTGTAGTGAACAGGATATTAGACACACGCATGACCATATTGGGAAAACAAGGTTTGGAAAGAGGAAGCTGAAAAGTTTGGAGAATTGAGGTGACTCAGACAAGGCTTCAGGAACTGTTACTGCACCTAAAAACACAAACACCCCCCTCCAAAACAAACATTTTACAAACGCTTTTAGCCATTCTGTCAGAAAATCACTATTCTAAATTCTGACATGTTTTTAATGTTAGAGAATTTAAAGCCATAGAACTATTCAAGATGCCAAGGACTCCGCCTGCCTGTCTGCACATAATCAGAACAGCAGAGATGATTTTGAGGTCTTATCTGGCAACACTTCGGGTCATATGTTACAGCAGGCACACAAAGCATGCTGGCAAGATTATAACTGACCCCCCTGACCCTGGATATCTCTTCTTCCATCCACTTCCCTTCGGTTGACATACTGACAGTTTTTCCCCCAGAGCTGTGGCCCTTTATTTACCACAGTTGACCTCTCTTATATACAGAACTTTAAAAATAACCTCACAGCGGCTAAGAACTTTATAACCTTCCTAACCCTGTTCCAAAACTTTATAACTTTACTATCCCTGTTCCAAATCTTTACAACCTTCTTAACCCTGTTCCAAAACCTTATAACCTTACTATCCCTGTTCCAAATCTTTACAACCTTCTTAACCCTGTTCCAAAACCTTATAACCTTACTATCCCTGTTCCAAATCTTTACAACCTTCTTAACCCTGTTCCAAAACCTTATAACCTTACTATCCCTGTTCCAAATCTTTACAACCTTCCTAACCCTGTTCCAAAACTTTATAACTTTACTATCCCTGTTCCAAATCGTTATAACCTTCCTAACCCTGTTCCAAATCGTTGTTACCTCCCTAACCCTGTTCCAAATCTTTATAACCTTCCTAACCCTGTACCAAATCTTTATAACCTTCCTAACCCTGTACCAAATCTTTATAACCTTCCTTACCCTGTTCCAACACTTCATAACTTTCCTAACCCTTTCCCATATCTTTATAATCTTCCTAACCCTGTCCTAAATCTTTATAACCTTCCTAATCCTGTTCCAAAGCTTTATAACCTTCCTTACACTGTCCCAAATCTTTATAACCTTCTTAACCCTGTTCCAAATCTTTATAACCTTCCTAACCCTGTTCCAAAACTTTATAACCTTCCTAACCCTGTCCCAAATCTTTATAACCTTCCTAACCCTGTTCCAAAACTTTATAACCTTCCTAACCCTGTCCCAAATCTTTATAACCTTCCTAAACCTCTTCCAAAATGTTATAACCTTCCTAACCCTGTTTCAAAATTTTATAACCTTACTATTCCTGTTCCAAATCTTTATAACCTTCCTAACCCTGTTTCAAAACTTTATAACCTTCCTAACCCTATCCCAAATCTTTATAAACTTCCTAACCCTGTTCCAAAACTTTATAACCTTCCTAACCCTGTCCCAAACCTTTATAACCTTCCTAACTCTGTTCCAAAACTTTATAACCTTCCTAACCCTGTTCCAAAACTTTGTAAACTTCCTAACCCTGTTACAAATCTTTATAACCTTCCTAACCCTGTCCCAAATCTTTATAACCTTCCTAACTCTGTTCCAAATCTTTATAACCTTCCTAACCCTGTCCCAAAACTGTATAACCTTCCTAACCCTGTTCCAAAACTTTATAACCTTCCTAACCCTGTCCCAAATCTTTATAACCTTCCTAACTCTGTTCCAAAACATTATAACCTTCCTAACCCTGTTCCAAAACATTATAACCTTCCTAACCCTGTCCCAAAACTGTATAACCTTCCTAACCCTGTTCCAAAACTTTATAACCTTCCTAACCCTGTCCTAAATCTTTATAACCTTCCTAACCCTGTCCCAAAACTGTATAACCTTCCTAACCCTGTTCCAAATCTTTATAACCTTCCTAACCCTGTCCCAAAACTGTATAACCTTCCTAACCCTGTTCCAAATCTTTATAACCTTCCTAACCCTGTCCCAAAACTATATAACCTTCCTAACCCTGTCCCAAATCTTTATAACCTTCCTAACCCTGTCCCAAATCTTTATAACCTTCCTACACAGGAAATTTGGCAGTGTTAAATCAACACTTATTAGTGTTAAATCAACACTTATTAGTGTTGATTTAACACTAACAGTGTTGATTTAACACTGCCAAATTTCCTGTGTAACCCTGTCCCAAAACGGTATAACCTTCCTAACCCTGTCCCAAATCTTTATAACCTTCCTAACTCTGTTCCAAAACATTATAACCTTCCTAACCCTGTTCCAAAACATTATAACCTTCCTAACCCTGTTCCAAAACTTTATAACCTTCCTAACCCTGTCCCAAAACTGTATAACCTTCCTAACCTTGTTCCAAAACTTTATAACCTTCCTAACCCTGTTCCAAATCTTTATAACCTTCCTAACCCTGTCCCAAAACTGTATAACCTTCCTAACCTTGTTCCAAAACTTTATAACGTTCCTAACCCTGTCCCAAATCTTTATAACCTTCCTAACCCTGTTCCAAAGAAAAGTAAGTACAGATTTGTACTTGTAAATGGTACAAAGCTTGTCGCTGGGGCTGTACCTTTTATTGAGGTACGAAAAAGTACCTTTCAGTGAAAGTCCTTTTTTGTACCCCTGGTTTTTGTGCCAGTAAAGATTATAAATCAACTAAATATATTGTTTATTAGTACAGTGATACAGAATACTGATTGTACCCTTTGGATGGTTAAATGATACAAATCTGTACTCATTACTGTTAGAAATTACTTTGTACTTCAGAGGGAGCAAATCTGACCCTGTAAAGACCAATATTGTACCATTGAGGGTACAATTATAAAGAGTGTACCTTTAAGTACAAAAAGTACTCATATTGTACCTCAGTTTTTTAGAGTGTACATACAGATGCAATATCCCATGAGTTGCAGCTGGGGAACTTCATGCATAAATGATGGGCTGATCAAATAAAGACATAAAAGCTCAGGTCTAAAATGAAACCACTAACATACAGAAGAATAATACAGCCCACACTACTAATGAGGTCTGCCTGCAAACAATCCAGCTTCACCTGCATAATGGTAAATATAATTACTGGGTATAAAGGGGGAAAATAAAACGTTCTCAATGGTGTTCAGCTTAGTTTCATAAAATATTGGTAACACTTTATAATACTGTTCCATGTGTTACCTAAAATATTTAATTGGCTTAGAATCTTTACAGCACACAGAGGTTTTTGAACATGCCTACAACTTGTACACACTTACACAATATTATACAATTTAAGAAAATATGTATTTAAATGATCTTTGAATGAAAACAATAATTTAGTTTAATAGTGAAGGCAGTGGTTCTATTTACTTCAAATAGGATCCTTCATTGTTACTAAAACCCTTTGTCAGGGCTATACAGAACTAAAAGCAATAGCCAATGCTATTTGCCAAAATATGATACATCCACCCAGATCCTTTACATACATTTCTGTTGTTTTCCATTAACACATCCACCACATATTGGCTGACTGTGGCCAAACTGTAGCGCTTTGAATGTTGAGGTTTAAAGTGTTAGTAGAATATGTGATAGTCAGAGTAATTATAACTCGTGAAAAATCAATACAGCTGTCATTTTTTAAAGACATGGATTAGATATGTAGATGATGAACTCTGGATAAACTAAATTCAAAGATGTTGATTAAAGACATGATGAACAGAGTGACTGAAAGGCTGCAGCTGAACTAAAGGTTTGATATGTTTGATTCAACTGAGGGTAAAATATAAAACACAATTCTCACTCTGTAACAAAACAAATCCTAAAACCCAGAGAAGTGAGGGTTAGAGGCAGAACTGGGCAGGTTAACGCATATGCTGCCATGATAAAGACATGAACACTGATGATGTTTGGCACAAGTGGGGGCCAATTAGCTCCAGAGAGCTGCCCCCTGTGGCAGAGTTCACGATGTTAATAGCCCAGGGGTCAGCAGATACGTACAGGTCAGGAGCGCACGCAGGAAGAGCAGTGAGGTAAGCGCCGGGTCGTATAATCCACACAATAAGGGCACCTGCTGCCCACGCGGTGTCAATAGCGGATAATCAGTGGCATGGCCCAGCTAAGAGGAAAGCAGAGAATTTTGCTGTCACTTAATTGGCCATCATTTGGATGCAGCCCCCGACATCCTCCCATCACTCCATCATGTATTTATGTAACCAAATTAGAAAGACAAAAATCCATCTAGCTGAGATGATCACCACTGATGGGTTTTATTAAGTTAAAACAGAAGTAAATCTGTCATAATGACAGTGATTCACACCTTACTGTGACACTGCAAAAGCTCCTCTGAGAAACAAACATCTTCCCTATACTAACATTTATTACTGTCATTAGAAGTCTTCATTCTGGATATTAATGTTATTATTTATATACAGTGATGTAAAGAAATGTTAGCCCCCTTCCTGATTTCCTGATTTGTTGCATGTTTGTCACACTGTTTCGGAACATCAAACCAATTTAAATATTAGTCAAAGACAACACAAGTAAACACAAAATGCTATTTTTAAATGAAGGCGTTTATTATTAAGGGAGAAAAAAAATCCAAACCTACATGGCCCTGTGTGAAAAAGTGATTGCCCCCTTGTTAAAACATACAGTCTCTGTGGTTTCTGACACACCCAGGCCTGATTATTGCCACACCTGTTCTAAATCAAGACATCACTTAAATAGGACCTGCCTGACAAAGTGAAGTCCCTTAGAAGATCCTTAGAAGCTACACATCATGCTGAGATCCAAAGAAATTCAGGAACAATTGAGAAAAAAGGTAATTGAGACCTATCAGTCTGGAAATGATTATAAAGCCATTTCCAAACATTGGGAATCCAGTGAACCACAGTGAGAGCCATTGTCCACAAATGACAGTAGTGAACTCTCCCAGAAGTGGCCGGCTGCCCAAAATTACTCATCCAAGAGGTCACAAAAGACCCCACAACAACATCCAAAGAACTGCAGGCCTCACTTGCCTTAGTTAAGGTCAGTGCTCATGCCTCCACCATCAGAAAGAGACATGACAGAGTTCCTAGACAAAAATCACTGCTCACCAGATCACCAGAACACATCTTGATGATCCCCAAGACTTTTGGGAAAACATTCTGTGGACCGATGAGACAAACGTTGGAAGGCAACTCTTTGGAAGGTGTGTGTCCCAGTACATGTGGTGTAAAAGAAACACTGCATTCCAGAAAAAGAGCATTATACCAACAGTAAAACATGGTGGTGGTAGTGTAATGGTCTGGGGCTGTTTTGCTGTGTCAGGACCAGTGCTGTGATAAATGGAACTATGAATTCTGCTGTCTACCAAAAGATCCTAAAGGAGAATGTCCGACCATCTGATTGTGACCTCAAGCTAAAACAAACTTGGGTTCTGCAGCAGGACAATGATCCAAAACACACCAGCAAGTCCACCTCTGAATGGCTGAAGAAAAACAAAATAAAGACTTTGGAGTGGCCTAGTCAATGTCCTGACCTGAATCCGATTGAGATGCTGTGGTATGACAATGTGGATGAATTACAACAATTCTGCAAAAATGATTAGAGCCAAAATTCCTCCACAACACTGTAAAAGACCCATTGCAAGTTATCACAAACACTTGGTTGCAGTTGTTGCTGCTGAGGTTTACCAGCTGTTAGGTTTAGGGGGCAATCACTTTTTCACACAGGACCATGTAGGTTTGGATTTTTTTCTCCCTTAATAATAAACACCTTCATTTAAAAATAGCACTTTGTGTTTACCTGTGTTGTCTTTGACTAATATTTAAATTGGTTTGATGTTCCGAAACATTGTGTGACAAACATGCAAAAAATCAGGAAATCAGAAAGGGGGCAAACACTTTTTCACACCACTGTACTTCTCTGCAACCAAGTAAGATTTGTCAATGTTGCTTTTAAACATTTAAATAGATATAAACTGTTTTTATACAGGTTTTTACAGTGATTCCATAAAACATGTAAACACTCAGGAAGCACATGACACAAAACAAAAACTTACATAAAATAAACTTCTTTTTTCAGATGAACTTTTCCACTGTCCTGTGGCTTTCATCATGATAAATGGTCTGTTCAGGGAACTGGGCATTATCGTAATGCTCGTGTGTATAGACATATTTATATATAAACATTATTGGACCATTGGAGGATGTGCTCAACAAAGCTCCAGGACTGCATCTCTCAATTCCATCTTCCAACAACAATAGCAGCAAAGCGGTCCTCAGATGAATGGAATAATCATGATAATACCTTTGTTTTATGGGAGGGTATGAAATAGCAGCTCTTGAGAAGAGAAAATTACAAATATTTACGTAGCTGAGCACAGAGAGGTTAGCAAGCACAGCCCTTTATTCCGTGAGTCGAGTGTTTGCTGGAAGCACGAGCTGCTCTCAGTGCTGCAGGGGAGCTGTTTACACAGAGAGGCAGCAGGGACTGCTACTGCCCAAAACAAGGGACAGGTCTAACTTAAAAAAGCAGAAACGGTACTGTAGTGCAAATATGGTACTGAGTCAAAAACTAAATACATTTAAAGTCCAGAAACTGTGCACATCACATGCACATAAATAAACACTGTATGAAACATATGGCTACTGTATCATAATTACAAACTTAACTAAAAAATACACCTGTACAATATTGAACTGTACTATAGTAAAGGTGTCACTGGAAACATCAAACAGGGTGTTTATTGCAGGACACAATGACCATAAAGCCTCTGCTTACTACAAGAATATTGCTGCACACCTGAAGATTGTGAAAGAGCACAGTGTAGCTCCACAAATGTTTTATGAACAGATGAAGCTAGGATTAAACTATTGATGCACTACATCTGGCATATCACCATGGAATCATCATCCCAAACATAAAGTATGGTGAAGGAAAAATCATGACAAGGGCCTGCTTTGCCTATTATGGGGCTGGCCAGCTTACAATCACTGAGGGGCAGATGATTTCTCAAGTGTATCAAAAATTCTTCAGGACAATGTGAGAGTGTCTGTGCATCAGCTAAAACTCCATAGAAGTTGGGTGATGGAACAGGACAATGACTCAAAACATGGGAGCAAGTCCACAACAGAATTATTTTATAAAACAAAATCCACATTTTGAAGTGGCCAAGTCAGAGCCCAGATCTCAGATGCTTTAGCTCAGCTGCATGAAATTCCTCTCGAATGATATGCAGGTCTGAACCACAGCAACAGAAAGTGCTTGGCTGAAATTGTAACCAGACCCCCAATCCCAAACCTTTTACTTTTATCTAAATATCTAGCAAATTTAGCTTTGGTTTTTGTCCCTAAATCTGACCATATAATTGTTGAGAATTCAGTTTCACTGAATAGTCTGAACATTAATTAGAAAAATAATCAAAAGTTCACTTTACAAATAAATGACAGCTACAAATCGTCCACAGTATCACTTAATTAAAGTATTAAAAACAAAGCAAGTATTCCATTATTAATTCTCAGAATTCAGGACAGTAAATCCCTTTGGTTTGGTATGACTTTTAGTTCAGGCTGAGGAACAGAAAGGCAGATATAAATCTGATTTGGGTGTATAAGTGATACTGCTATTGACTGATATCTGGAAGTGCCTCTGAGATGTTGTCAGGGACTACTCCTCCACACTTCCTGGTCTACTCATTATCTGGAAAAGAAACGTGGAGGTGAGAAGCAAGCCATCAACCTCACCAGAGTCTGTGGGATTTTTCTTTACGGAGAAGAAGGACAGAGGGATCTGTTATTTTCACAAACCTGCACAGAGTGCAAAAGACTACATAAGGTCACAGTAAGAGTGAGTATTGATTATTAACATCCCCATGAGAATCACTAAGTACTTGCATTTTACTTTCATATGTGATGAGGCTGATGACCTGAATATACATACGGTGGTACAAGCATCTAAAGAGATGAGTTCTGAAGACCGTGGTCCCCTAAAACATATTTAAGACAAGACAAGACAACCATTCATAAAACTACTTGTGTTGCCCGCTGTGGCAGAAATGCCAAATGATTGAATGAGCCGCAGTTCGTCATGTATGGTGGCCGGCTTTACCCAACAATAGAGAGAATACAGGGTAGCTCTTGTGAACAGGACTATAAACGGATGTTGTGTTACTGGTGGGGGACACTTTTATGCAAATAAATAATGTCAGGACCCAATAGGGAAGATGGATGGTTTAATATTGTCACACCTAAGCCTGTGTCTGTCCAGTGTCTTTCCTTTTTTTGGTTCCTTTCTGCTCCTGTCCTGTTCTATTGTTTACCTGTCATGTTTCCCAGCCATGTGCTACTGTTGTGTTTTGGTCTTGTCTCCTCCTTAGCCCCGCCTTGTCATTTGTAACCCCTCCTGTCTCATTAGTAACTCCGCCCCCTCATTACCTCCACAGGTGTCCTTAGTGTGTGCCTGTGTATAAATACCTCATGTGCTCATTTGTTCTCTGTCGCACTTTTTGTCTGATCTTGTCTTGTTACTCTGTCCAGATCTAGTTTATCTGTTTTGTTTAACCTCAGACCCACTGTGTTTTTTGTCTTGAGTGTTTCAGGTTTGCTTTTTGTAGTTTGTTTCTTTGTTTGTTATTTTTGCTTGTTTGTTTCAGTCTTTTAGTTTATTCTCTGTTTTTTAGTGTTTTGTTTTTGTTAGTTAAAAATATGGAAAATAAAGACTTGCATTTGCATCCTGCTTCCTCCCCTGTGTTACAAATATGGTGAAACATTATTTAAATAAAATCTACTGAGATACAGAAACTAAAACATACTTTAGTCAGCTTAATGTGACTTGGGAGTTCATTAAAAATACACAAATTTCAATAATGTTATTTGGGAATGGAGTGATGATACCTTCTACAGTTCAGTAATACTTTGAGCACACATGCCCAGAGTAACCGACAGCCATTGCTCTGGTTCCTAGGAAGCAGTGAGGTTACCCACAGGCCAAACAGTGCCAGCTTTTCAAACCCAGATATTGAACCCACAACCCTGTCATCAATAACCTGGCGCTGTAAATACTGATTCACTGCTGGCACAGGAGAAATTTCTGCTGTGATTTTTCCTTTCTGGAAACTTAAAGCAGCCAGCCAGAAATATCAACCACATACCAACTCTACACACACTAGAGTTGGGTAGAGATTCAGAAGGAGAATGATGACTAATGGAGGATGGTATTAGACACCATCTCCCATACTGTGTTCACAGTTTCCATTCAACCATCAAATATCTCTGTAAAACTCATCCTTCACCACCCTCATAATTCATAATTCACCACATTCATAATTGTTCATAAGTAAAGGCATGACACTACTGTAAAAAGAATAATGACAAGTGGTTTGATTAATTGCTCTTTGCCTGGATAAAATGTTTCCAACTGGTAGGAAACTTTTGTAGGAACATTAAAAATTGCTTCTATATACCACAAGGGTTCCACTATAGATCCAAGTTCCACAGATCCATTAATCTAAAGAGTAAAATAACTCTACTACCTTTCATGTAGAGAGTACATCATGATCTACCTTTCTTCTCTGTGTTGACTGCCCTACTACAGCATGGATATATATATTTATACTTATATATATATTTATATATATATTTAAGATTAATATTATAGGCATGGAAACAAGGGACACATATGGAATTAAATAAAGATAAATATGGCTACTTACAAGAATCTAAAGTATAAAAGATATTTCAGTTTGTTTAACATTTTTGTCTACAAAATAATTCAGAATGTGTTCCTGTATAGCTGTAAAAAACATCAATATTAAATTTACAATGTAAAAAATAAAAAAATACAGAAAGAAAACACACTGAGTGAAAATAGGTGTGTCCAAAATTTGACTGGTACTGTATGAGAACATATTTTCCTGTAACCACAGTAGATCTTTGCCGCCAGTAAACTGAGAGACATGTATTTAAAATACCGCAAATATCATGTATTGAATCTATATATGTCATTATAATCAGGGTGGTCATCCAGGGTCCACTGCATGAGGTGAAATCAGAGGTTCACTAATCTATTAAATAAATGTGGAACAATTTTAGAAAATGTTTCTTTCTTAAGATGAATTAATGTCTTCAAATGTAAATGAGTTAATATGAGTGAATAAAATATGGGTTTATGAGATTTACAAATCATTGCATTCTGTGGTTATTTACATTTATGTAGATTTTAAAAAGTGCACAAACTTTTTGGGAATTGGGTTATTTTTACCACCATCCAAAGGTTTTTTTTTATTGAATCATACAGAGAAAAGTTTGCATCTCTGTTGCTGCTGGGTCTCTTCTGCTGTCAGAAGATGAATTTTCTTCAGTCTCTAGTTGACTGGGAAGTGTGTGTGCCGATAGAATATGATATGTAGGACCTTTTAATGGCCAAGTTCCATCATTATCATCATCCTGATGATGACCAGTCCAGTACCTCTGGAACAGCAGGGACAAAATGCTTTTTAATTTGAGTCTGTTCCCAATTACCACTAGAACTATAAATAGAAATATCTTCTCGCTCAGTCTTTGTGTAGTCTTGCAGATGCGTCAGGCTCCTCTCTTACCATGATCTAAATCTTTTCCTTCTGACAACATTTGTTGTACACAGAAAGAGAATTATTCCACACTCAACAAAAAGTCAACAACTATGCAATTCTGTCTCAACATCGACGACACATCAATTATTCAGGTGCTCTCGTCCACAGTGAGGAGATGACTGCTGTTTTATTTGTTGTATGTTTATTGTATCAGATCAGCTAGGGTGACACATTTTTCAATGCATCTAAAACAACAAAGGTCCTTCTCCTCTTTTACCATTTGAGTCATATAGAGAAAAGTTTGCCTCTCTGTTACTATTGGCTGTGCGCTCGTCAGTCAAGCCCATCTGTTACATGAGCAGAACCGTAAAAACAGCATTCTGTATTATTCATGCAGAGCTCAAAGTGAGGACATTACACAGACTGAGTCACGCGCACGCCAAACAGAGCTGCTGCTTCTCATCTGGCACTGGCATGTCAGCATTACCATGTCATTCGTGTTCTCTGACATCTCTCTGAGCTTTGTGGGTCACGCAACAACATCGCACAGTGCCGGAGTCAGAGGTGCAGAATACAGAGGACAGAGCACGGCTCAAAGCAAATTTTCAAACAACTGATATTATCTCAAATCTGTCCACCCGCAATTTCCTATAACATAGAATCAGTGGTCACTGAGAGTGTCTACCTGTAAAATCCAATATAGAATTAGAATAAATCCAAACAAACATAAAGTCAAAGCTCAGTTAGTGTTTTTAACTGTTAAGCTCTTTACAACAACAGCAAAAAAAACAAAATAATAAAAGCTCAGATTGGTGTTAAACTGTAATAAGTTATTACAAATCTTTTACAAAAAAGGCAACCTGGTAACCAGCAACATCTGAGCTGTTTGAAAAGTATCAGGTCACTTTTGTCTTTTTATTCATCTGTTAGGACTGATCATTGACCTCATTAATAACCACTATCAAAACTTTCATCATTATGAATAGTAAAAGCCGTATTTTGTATCCAGGAGTGTGAACACTGGTGGATGAGATGGTAAACAGTGAGGGTAAACAGATGTGCGGCTCGGCCGAGCACAGAGGAACACCTGTCGAAACTGGAGCGTAGTGCGTGCTGGTTGGGTGGGGAACGCTAATTGTCTATCAGAATGGGGAGTTCGCGCTCCACAGAACAGAACACACACCGCATCAGAACCCGCAACAGAACAGCCACACTTCAAACCTGCTGATTGTGAAATCTCCACCTGGTTTGTGGTGATGCAGCGAGGCGTGAGGGCTGCTGGGAGCTTTAACACACTTTAGATCACATACTCGAGGAGGACCTGTAAGACTGATTAGCAGAAGATCCATCATTTAAAGCAGTTTCTCAAAGAGCTCAGAGCCAAGCTTTCTCCTGCACTCCTGTCCTGCACTTCCACAAGAGTATTCCAACCTCTCTTTATTCCTCACACTCTTAAAGGATCCTTTAATGATTCTTTATTTAAAAAATGGTGAGCTTATCATTGCAACTTTTTTGTTTGGCAACAACAATACAACAACGATACTGTGTTCAGTGGTTTAATAAGATTAGACTACAGCATTCTTTTGTGCACCAGTCAATCCTTAAACTGGACCAGAAGCCTAATTCATAATTTTCCAAGGTGTCTATCTATTTATCATATTATGCCACTGATAAAAATGATCATATAATAGCATATTAGAGCAATGACCCCTTTTTAAAGATGAATGACTTTTATAAATATCAAAAACAAAGAGTATATCAACATACGTAATATATTGTATGATATTATATTGATATTGTTGGGGACACATTTGCCAATATAAACCCAAGCCCACCCTATAGTTTCCTAGAACAACATTTGTGGAAATTACTTTTAATCACAAATAAAAAATGTTTTCTGTATTTTGTTTATTATTAGTTAACATCAAAGTAAAGGTGATTTTACAACCTAAACATGTTACTCCACGTTACAGTTACTGCTAAAATTATGCATGCAATGTCTAAATTACATATGACAAAAATGATCAGTTATCACCTAATATTTAAAATAATATAACAGATTTGGTTATTATTATTATTATTATTATTATTATTATTATTATTATTATTATTATTATTATTATGTATTGGCATGTCAATTCTGTTGTATATTTACATTTTCTCCTGCGCTTTTATTTATTTTCTACTGAGAGCTCTTCTTAAGATGGTGTCCTTTTATGTAAAAGAATGTAACGTTTCATAGAGATTTTTATAAATGTCAGTACATTTACATTACATCTTACTGTGAACTACAAATGAACAGAAGTCACGTCTACTGCATATTAACACTGTTCTGCATATTCTACAGCTTCCTCTGCTTTAAAGACACGTAATAAAGTAAGAGGAGGTATGATTCATTTAGGCTCCATAGGGGGCTAAAGGATTTTAACAGGTAAACTCAGAAAATGACTGTTTATTAGCTGATCAGGTGGATCAGGTGGAAAACACTATTTTAGGGCAGTGATCAGGGTTAAGAAACTGCTTTAAACTACAAACATAAAGTACTGTACTACATTCTGGCTACATGCAGCTTCTAGATAACTAGTTAGCTAAATGAATTTTCGTTTATTATAGCTCACAGTAAGTCCTGTAATCCTAAATGAATAAACACAGTTTGAAAATGTAACAGTGATTATCTGATCAGGTACAGGGCAAGTTGAACATTACATTTATAGTTTTTTTTTTCTTTAACCTTGACTCCCAATCTAGCTAATTCCAAAGTTAAGCTAACTCACTAACACAGCTGCAGTTTATTAATCACAGTGGGTTTAATCTGTGTGCAGATTCAGAGACGTGTATTTTTAACCAGCTATAAGAAACATATCATAACAGTGGACGTGGTTAGCCTATCATTACCTTTCTTTTAGAAAAGTCTCCGTATATCCAGATCTGTTTTGGAAAAACAGCAAGCAGATTGGCTGTTTCTAATGGGAGGCGGGACTTAATACCTGAATCGGCTCCGTGATTGGTCCGGGCTGTCTCCTCATTAATAGTACAGCTGATCTGAGCGAAGCGATATCATTTTTGGGGGAGGACAAATCCACCTGTTTCTAATATTGGGTGGGACATGTCCCACCCATCCCCCCCGGTTCCTACGCCAATAATTATACACTGTTATACGCTAATTTATAGCAAATAATGTAGTTCAAATATAGTACCATGACAACTCAAATAATGTAGAAAAACGGCTCACATATACAAGGAAAACTTTTTTTGTAGAAGGTTTTAAATATAACCTTTTAAACATGATTCTAACAAGGATCAAAAGAGTCAAAATACTATTCATCTGTTTGATTGGTGCAACAAAACATGCAATAAATTACATTAGAACAAGGGTTATGCTCACATTTATTTTCATATACTCTGTAAAGTGGGAGTTTATTAAGGGTTTAAGATAACATAAAACCATTTTTGCCTTGTGAAAACCTCCTGCATATTCAGTAAATGTCCTGTTTTATATAACACCTGAAGACAATTAACCTCCACTATTGTTTCAAACCAAAGACATTTTTTTCAGTACTTTCCAGAATCCTATATGCTCACATAAAACCACAGTACAAAACCAGGATATTAGCCCTTTAAACTGCAGCCAAATTCACCTTTCAATACATGAAAGCTCTCAGCACATGTGAGACTTCAGCTGCCCTGATGCTCCACCATAAAGCACTTTCACAGCTAAATGGCAGGCACTCAGGGAGTTCAGCTCAGCCTAAAAGACAGACCACTTCACAGACACACACACACACACACATACACACACACACAGATAGACACACACACTGAGCAATTGTAGAATCACTTTGTTCTCAAAAAAAAAATCTTCAATTTCAAAAGAACATTTTTTGAAAGCTTTACACCAAAAAGGTCAAAGACTGAAAATGAATGAGCGGATCAGAACAGCAGCTTAGGACACCCAGCCAACTGTGGTTAAATCAGTCTTTATGTTCTGTATGAGAACTATAAATCAGAGAGCGTTTCTCAGGTGAGGAGATGAGCTCTGCAAGGGAGAGTGTTTTCACTACCACTGCCTGAGATCATCACTTTTAAACGAGAAAAGGTTCACTCACCTGCTCCGCTTTACAGGGAGGTTTCAGAGCTGAGGGCGTGTCTGCCACTGTCTCACACTGTCTAACTTCCATTTAACTTTACGCCCTGCCCCACCCAGCTCTGCTGCTCTGCTGAGGAACTCCAGAAGCCGCAGTCTGAAAGTTCCTGCCTCAGAGTCGGAGTCTAAAAAAAGCCCAGGGGCTGGGCTGAGGAATGGGGCGCTGCAGCTGAGGCCCAGATGTTTCTCTCACCATTTAGCAGCAGATACGCAACTTTACCGGGCTGCATACACACACACACACACATTCTTTTTCTTTCTCTCACACACACACAGCCTATATGCATAGTTTCCACTGGGCAAGGGGGCAATATCTGGAGTGTGTGTGTAAACTATAAACAGCACAGGTCACCCTCAGCTTTCATAATCCAGATAATACAAAGTAAATTCTAACACAGACTGATAAACAGTGAAAACACAGCACTGATATACTGATATACGAGTCTGAATGAGACGCATCTGTAATCACACTTTAAAAGACCTGCAAAAACCTGATTTCATGTAGTTTCTGACTGTCCAGACTTCCACAAATTGGATTGGGGCTGACAGTACCATTTATGTCTTGACTCTGAGAATCAGAGATGGGTTCTCAGCCCCTAATACAGGACACCGTGCTGTCTTGGTAACTAAAGCACCAAGTTTACTTTTAAATGAGTAAAGATTCCCTCAGCAGTTGAGTTTTTTTGAGATGTTTCTGTCAAGATTTTAGCAGAGTGTTACTGCCTTTGACTTTTACTCTGCTGCGGCTCTGCAGTTTATGAAATACCTCATATCAGTTCAGGTCATATCTTCATGGTTCCCTGCCAACACACTTACCCAACATCTACTGAAACCTATGTACAGTGATTTTGTCCGTCTTACTAGAGACTTAAAATCTTAAAATGGCTCTTTGCTCTCTTTTTAGACTTATGAGAGGAGGCATTTTATTATGGAGTAGGGTTACTAGTCTGTTTGAATAACAAAAGATCAGCTAACATATATACAGATACAAAAGTGTACTTTAAAATGACAATTCCATGTCACAGTCACAATCAGGCCTTCATGTCACTATGCCTAGAGCACACTGGCAAGTAATCAACTTCGCTCACAACTTACAGAGATATGGGTTTCTGGATCAATTTACACAGTGCTCTCTCAATACGTTTGCCCTATTGCATGTCAGTGTACAATTTCTTCACTTTCATATTGAAACAGTAATAATGATCAACTAGCCTATACACTATATGAATATTATAAACTTCAATATTTCCAAGATTTTCAGTTTGCTAAACTGACCAGGCATCACTGCTCTACAACTATTTTCACTGGTCCATTTAGATGGTTACACTATATGCTGAATAATTAACTGAGACACTAAATACATTAAACAATAATAAAAGAAATCATTCAGGCACAGTGACGACAGCAGTGCATCAGTGGATTTGTTCACTTACTGACGTCACTTAGCGTAGCGTGTACTAAAATGTCACACCATTGTATTTAATGATAACACACACCAGCACTGACACTCAGCTTCAAGCTATTCAACTTAAAATGGTTCACATAAACAGTGATTATATGTTCAACTGAAATGAGTATCTGCTGTTTGAGTGTGTTTTCTGCTGGAGAAGTGGAGCAGGTATAAACAGAACAGGAACATTTCCCATCTAATCTGAGCGTCAGTGCTGTGAGAGTGTCAGCGTGGTGAGAGCGTCCCGGCCTGAGTGCAGTCAGGATGACAGCGGAGACAGCTGGGCGATCGAGCCGCCCGCAGTCCGCTGAAAAACAGCAGAAACACGCGAGTGTGTGATTGAGCCTCTCCACACTGAAGAGGTGAAACAGCAACATCAACATGACACCCATCAGCCTCCATCACTGCACATTAGAACGCACACCGGAAACCCTCGTCTCCGGCTGCGCCATGGATTATCTTACACAACAAGTCGCGGGCAGGACCACGCTGCACAACACAGATGTTCACTCACAGTGAATACAAGGTTCAACACAGCTCAGGATAATTGAGTTAATATCTTCAGATCTGTCCACGTTCCAGAATGAAGAGCTGACGCACCTCTTGCTTGTAGATAAAGATGAACTGCTGCTCCTGGAGATCTGTGGAGATGCCATCCTGCTCCCCAAAGCCTCATAGCAACAACAGCAGGCCTAAAGACAAAATAACAGAAACATCAATTAAATTTGGTACATCTTACTAACTTTCTCCTTATGGCTTTTTCAAGCTAAATCGTACCTATGCACCAAGAGAGACATACTTATACTTATATTTTAGCTTCCCCTCAGTGTTTTTTTCACTGGTTTTAAAAGGACAATGCTTTACAATTTTCTGAAATGTTTGTCTCTCAATTTGTGCTACCATAAAGTCTGCAAAAAACACCAACTTAGAGAATGCTTCCAGTAGATAAAGATATGTAGATATGTCATGGTAAATATAAGCAAATATCAGTCATTTGGGTGCCAAATGCTTTGTGATGCCCCATCACTTGAAACATATACCTTCAATACATGAGAAAGAGATCTTGCTTTACCCTTTAATTTTCATTAATATTTAAATTCTTGTAAACATTAAAAAATACATAATGAATACTATTGTAAGTGTTCTTCAAAACTTATGTGTTTTTAACACATCGATTTTCTTCTTCAATATGACTTTAAATTGTGGCTTATACATAACATAATGTTATGCCATGTTCATTGAGCTGTAAAATGAATTTTTAGTCTCTGCACAAGAAGTGCCAGCAACTTCTTTCCCAGGATGCAGTAATACATGGTTTAGATTACATTACATTACATTACTTTACATTACATTTGGCAGACGCTTTTGTCCAAAGCGACTTACAATAGTCAAGTAATAGAAAAAGTAATAGAAAAAGTAATAGAAGTTAAAGGTAAAAGACTTCTTTATATAGGGCCTAAAAGAGATCAAAGGGAAATAATGGGATAGAGAAGTGAAGGAGGGGAAGAAGGAAATTAAAGTTTAAAAGTATAGTTAGTTTGTTAGAGGTGTTAGGAGAGTAAGTGCTCTTTGAAGAGCTTTGATGCACACTCTAAGATGCACACCCTAACTTTGATTTATCTTTTTCTTGAGCAAGGAGGTTTTTTTATTTTACATATGTCTTTATATTAATCAATTTTTTGGTGTCTCCCCGCGCATTTGGTACCCTACACGCAGTGCGTGGTCCACATGGGTGAAGCACTGGCACTAAATATATGGCAATTGATGTGATAGGGAATCTTTTAAATCGCTATTTAAACTTTTGTAACACTCAAGCAAATAATAACAGTAAGATTAGACTGCATGATGCACACAAGGAAAACAGAATTATATTTGAAAAATGCATGACAGTACTAAATTAAATTAAATTCTTATCAAGACCACAGAGACCACTGAAGATAAGACTTCAGGTAAACAAAGCTAGCTAGCTTACGCAGCTGACGTTTCTACCAAAGCCCTACAGCTCATACTGTGTTTCCCCCTTGAAAAACAGTGAAGAAGAAGTAAACAGATACCAAGTGTGATAAGTGATTTTATTTAATTTTGTGAGTAGAGTGTAAAAATGAACATAAAGTATCAAGTAAAAAAGTACTCTACAGATCCTCCAGAAATCTAGTAAAGTACAGTAACAAAGCTACACCCATTGCTGACAAAGGTACACAAACATTAGAGACATATTGACAATATCTACATCAATCTGGAGCAGATAAACACAAAGCTATTTGCACCGTGCCCTATGTCTGGTGTTAGCTAAATGGGTAGGAGCTCTAGTACTTTTGGGATGAGTGGGAGAGTTTAGGGAACAGTGTGGTGGTAATCATACAACATCCTACTTCACTAACACTCATTTCTAAATGCAAACAAATAATCACAGCAATACTTCAAACAAGCAGAAAGATTTACTCCAATACAAGCAGGATAAACTTTTTTACTATCAGTGCCACTACTTTTGTCTATACAGTGTATATTTCAAAAAGCTACAGCAAATCTCCCTACAAAGTTGTGTATTTTGTGTGTTTTTGCCCTCAGTCATGATGACTAAACACAGTAATTGGCTCTCCAATCAGGCTCAAAGCCCACTATCGTTTCACTCTATTGATCTGCATCCAAAAGCTTCTATTCTTGTCTGATTTTTTTTCCTAGAGTAATTTTATTATCAATAAACTTCCCTTTTAAATAGTGAGAGCTGACCTGAGCCAATAGAATATTTCTTATCTTCTAATTCATTGGCTGGCTGCCATCCCCTGACTCTACTGTTCGGGAACGGGCTGCAGGTGACGTAGTAAGTGCTTAAAAACTTTATTCAGCGTTCTTTATTGATGGATGCCATTTAGATTATTCCATTTTTAACCCTGCATGAGACAGAGCACTGTGCTGTTGTGGTCCATTTAGATAATGACATCCTGCAGCGCTTTGATTAGAGCTCTGCAGGACTGGACACTCTCCACTGCTGGACAGAGTTATGGATCCCGCTTGATCATGTGGTTGAAATCCTCATAAACACAAAGATGAACTGAAACAGGGAAAACAGGACTGTACAGTCTGGGCTTCGATTCTAGTGTGTTTAAAACAGAATGAATGTAAATGAATTAAGTAGTCGAAACTAGAGAGACATGTTCTCCATTCTGAAAGCCAAGCAAAACTACTGACTTTGAATAAATCAGTCTTATTAAGGGTTCAGGGCATGGCTGTGGGTTTAAATAGCAGAATGTAGCTCCCGTGAAACCTTAAAACCTTAATTCTAATGTAAAACAGGCCCTGGAGGAAGTGGTGGAGAATATTCAAGAGTCGCAGCATCACAAACAGACACACAGTAAGTTAAGCAGGCAAATATGGTAAAGGAATAGTTTGGTGAAACAATCAAATAATCTTGACTGGTCACTGAACACAGATGCAGCTGATCAGCCAATGGCATGGTTAGTATCTGACATGTACTTCTTTAGTTTTTCATAGGAGAAGCTATATTTCAAGAATAATGAAATTTTAAATGATGTACATTTGAGAATAGTTTGAACAGTAATACTGTATTATGCTAGTGCGCTGTCACTTAGAGGAACAAGTGACAGCAGTGTGGATGGAGAACATTTAAAATTATGTTCAAGATCAAAAGTTCAAAGTTTGAACATGGAAGATCAAATCTGCACTTTCAGCAGTGGAACTTTTTTCTTTAAATGGGGAAGCTGAAGAGGAGGCTAAAATGATGTCAAGCACCACTGAGGACCCTCTCTCCAATTCCGGGAGAGAGCTCCTCATCGGTGAAGTGGAATTACGTGGAATATTGCTCTTGGCTGTGTCCTCATTACTGCAGATAATTCAACAGTCAAGTGCGTTTATTACTGAAGTGGTGTAGCTGTTCATTTTAGCGCTGGCTCTGGCTCTCAGACTATGTGATATCTGATAGTGAGAGTTTAACTGCTGCAGTTTGTCCTCTGTGGTGCCCAATCTCTCATTCCTCTCCTGATTTTTGTGACATTATTGGATGAATCATACTTTTCAGGACTGTCAATCAACAACTCTGCTTGTAAAATCAGCTGTAATAGGTAGATATGTATGTACAGAGAGGATATCCAGTCTCCATTTATGCAGTTTAGTAGTAGTTTTTTACTTTTAGATGTAAAGTAAACTTGCACAATGTGTCGAGATTTCCTGATGATTGGAACATATTGATATGTGCTGGTAAATACAGACTTGTGTGTGTGTAATTGTTACCTTGCATATCCTGCAGCTGTGTGGTGTGTTGGTTGTATGCTTTATAAATTTTGGGTAATGTGTATGTTAGGTGCACACAATAACACTATAGGGACAGTGCAGGCACTCATCAATGCAGCAGCATCAATGTGAGGAAAAGTTTTGAAAAATGGCTTCTTGCATCTATATTCTTGTTTATTCTCTAGTGGAAGTCTCTAATAACAAATATAACACACGGGCAAGTATCCATTACAGTCATTGCTGTAGAACAGTGGAATCAGCTAGGAGTCATAGCTTTTAACAATTTTACAGCCAATCACAATAAGCGCTCTTACATTTTATACAGTAAATGGTATATAAGATCTTATAAAAATCTTACCAAAAAGTGGCCCATCTTTAGCTCACTCCACCCTACATATCTACCCCTAAGGTGCTTAATGTTTCTTGAAGTTTCCTAAAAGCACATTAAGAGGTTCTTTCACGATATCAAACAAAAAAACAACAACAGTTCCTCAGATATATTTTTTAAATAACGTAGAATAGACAATTCTCCAAAATCTTTCTGCACTGACTTCAAAGTAGGGTTGTAGGATATTCTGTTTTGCAATACTATGTAGATTTTCAAAAACACCATATTGATTTATAACTATTTGTTTACATGTTACGATTTGTGACAGACAGTGATTGGTTTTGTGTTGTGATTAAACCCTGCTCACGAGATAGCACTGTTCTGATTACATAAAAAATTAGAAGTAAACTGTTATATTCAGATTTATAAATAAGTTCATGTTTTTTATTGACTAAAACAATCACAATATTTTGCATTGCTTATATTATCACAGTATAATGTAATATGTTGAACTGTAAGCTCTGCATTGCACTTCATATTGTATTGTCAGGTTCTTGCCAATGTACAGCCCTAATTGAAAGAAAAAATACTTTTTCCTTCCCCTTCAATGTTGATTTACCTTTTTTTTTTAAGTTATATTAGTTTTGTATTTTTGTGTATTATTAGTGCACATAATTAACATTATGAAAAGCTCTAGAGTAAACTTTTTCTGAAGTCTGGTACCGTCTGTTTTCATGTGATTTCCTACACCAACTTGCCCAAGTAAACAACATCTTGAGAGCATTACTGAAAAAGAGCCACACCGCTATATAAACATCCAAAATTACATTCAGATAAATTCTGAGGCCTGATTGTGAGTGTGTTTAAAACCATAAATACAGTCTGACTGTTTTCTTCTCTTCCAGGAGTAAAGAGCGGTGAAAGCAATCTGAGTTCGCCAACAAGAATAATAGCGATTCCCAAACAAACAACAAAAAACTGGAATAAAGAGAAATATTGGGAATTGTTCTGCACTGCTGGACTGTGCCTGTGTCTGAAAATGCTTCCGCTTAAAAAGCTCCCTGTGTGACCTCTGATGGTCTTCTAAGCATGTCATCTCTGCCAGTGTGTGTGTGTGTGTGTGTGTGTGCGGAGGTGGGGGTGTAGACTGACAGTCTGTGGGAACTGACTGAATCCAGCATATTCTGGCTCACAGAACCAAATCCACCACAGCACAGCACAGCAGAGAGAGAGAGAGAAAGAAAATGAGAGAGAGAGAGAATAAGAGGGAGGGTAAGAGAGAGAGAGAAGGAGAGAGAGAGGGTGAGAGAGAGGGAGGTTGGGGGGGCATCTAAAGAAATGGAAACTGTTCCTTGCTATTTTGAAATAAAATGTGCATGAGGAATGTAGACTAATATCATTCAGTCTCTAGTCCATATTTGTAAACTAAGCTGCAAAAATGTCTCCTTTAATGTTTCTTTTTTGTGATGTAAGACATTTTTTGCAGCAATGAAAATCGGTACATTATTTTAAAACACTTGAAATGCTCCTCACACACTTTTGAAATGCTCCTCACACACTTGGAGATACTCAAATTGTCAGCAAAAGGTCAAAGATTTACAGTCACCCAGTGACTTGCTAATGTGGTTTTTGACATTGGTTTATAACCATGATAACCATGAACAATTGTGAACAAGATTGTTAAGAGCGGATTTTTAATGCACTATACCTTTAAGAAAGTGAGTGACATTTAAGAGCTTCTTGGCTGGACAGAGTGGGTGTGAAAGGAGCTCATTCCTCAGATAGGGCAGGCTGGGTTATTACAGAAGGCCTGAATCAAACTCTGCAATTCTAACCACAGCCTGTGGCTTTGACCTTTACATTTAAACATCCAATCATTTCTGGTATGATCTCTACCTCTCCAACCAAAAATAGATATTTTTAAAATAGAAGATACTCTAAAGATTAAGAACTTTTGTTTAATTAAATATAAAGTCATTGTGTTTGTTTTATGCAGGCTGCTCTGCATATGAACACCACTGTGATTATATTATATTATTTTTTATAGCCACAACATTAAAACTACTGTCAGGTTAAGTGAGTGACACTGATGATCTGGTTCCATTGGCACCTGTTGTTGGCTGGATATATTAGGCAGTACGTGAATGGTTAGCTCTGGCATGTTGACAGGACGTGTTGACAGGAGAGCAAGCGTAAGAATCTGAGACACTCTGAGAAAAAACTGCGATAAATTGTGATAAATAGACAAATGGATCAGAACATCTCCAAAACACCTTGCAGGGATGTTTTCCTGGTAACCAACTTACCCAAAAGAGAGGCTAAACAACAAGCCGTCAGGATATTTTAACAAATTCAGCATAAAAGGTCACTACTTGGTCTATCACTATTGTAAAATCAAATAAAGCTGTCTAAGACCAAGAGATTAGAGCACCTTAAACAACTGAGCTCTTTGTAAACAACCACAGATCAACTATGTCCCTCCACCTATAAATCATCCCTCCCTTCTCTTCCCCACCCCAACAAATTAAACATGGACTCCAGGACCAGGGCTTTTCTTCTGCATCTTTCATCTCAAAACAAACTAACAAAGCTCCAGTATTTTCAATGCAGGCAGGCAGAAATGAAAAAGGCAGAACAGGAGCAGTTTGGCCTTCTTAAAAGACCAGTTTAATCACTTGATTCACTCAATGATGAGCATCTTTATCAAACCGGTGATAGTGCAGAGCATCTACCGCTCTGGCTTTAGTGAAATGATTCCTAATATTTTTACAATTGTAATGAGCAGGGGAATTCTAAGATTAGAGGTTTAGGGGTGTTGAGCCACACCTCCCTCCCTAAAAAACATGGAATGTAAATGAATTTGAGAAAAGTTTCCAGGAGGGCTGAGTGTGATATATAAGTAGAAATATAATTATTTTTATTAAAATATTTTGACACAAACTATTATGTACAGGGGGCAGGTGTGTTATCTTTTAAGATATATTTTCAGCAGCTAAAGAGATTAAACATTTTTAAATATTTCTATCAAAAAATACCTTCTGAAGCTTTGTTATATGGTCTAATTTACATAGCTGAGAATGGAAAGCTACTCAAAATTCAGTATAGATTATTCAGGGCATTTGATCACACTAAGCAATGAAATATATTTTATTCTTTACCTTTCTCTTAAATAACTGAAATATGGTCTTTTATTTTGGGAAATCAGCCCAATATCCATGAATGACTGACTGGCTGGCCACACACACGCATGCACACACACACACACATGCGCTTAGACACACTCAGTGTAACACTGTGTTGAAGGACGGGACGAGGAGAGCGGACGCTAATGCAAGTAATATTTATTGAAAAACAGAAAACAAAACATAAACCAAACAGAAACTCAGACACATGGAGACCAACTAACAGACAGGATTAACACAGCCGTGACAGACGTGAAAACGCACAGAGACATGAGACAGGGCTAAGACATGACAGAAGCCTCCCCCTAAACGCGCAGCTCCCGAGGCGCGTAAAAACGAACCCCGGGGGCTGGTGGCAGGGAGAGGCCGGGGAAAACAGGAGTCAAGACCGGGGACTGAAACGGAGACAGGACAGAGGACAGAGACTGGACGAGAGACTGGACAGGGCTAGGAGACTGAACAGGGAACTGGAGAGGGGACGGAGACTGGACAGGGAACGGAGGCTGGACAGGGAACGGAGACAGAACGGGAGACTGGACGGGGAACTGGACAGAAGACGGAGACTGGACGGGGAACTGGACAGAAGACGGAGACTGGACATGTGGCACAAATGGAGACTGGGACTGGACCGGGGACAGGACACAGGGCTGGACAGGAAACTTGAAAGGAGACTGGACAGTGGACTGAGCTGGGGATGGAGCTGTGGACTGGACATTGGACTGGGGACTGGACACGAACAGAGACTGGACAGGGGATTGGACAGTGGACATGAACGGGAACTTGATGTTGGACGGAGACAGAACAGGGGACGGAGGCTGGACAGGGAACTGGACGGTGGACGGAGACTGAACAGGAGACTGGACATGAAACGGGACAGGAGACTGGACGGGACTGGACATGGGAACAGGGACGAGGACATTAACAGGGACTGACACGAACACAGTAACAGGGACAGGAACAGAAAAAACACTGGGGACAGGAACTGGAACATGGACAGACACGGGAACCATGACAGGGAGAGACAGGGGCACAAAAAACACAAGAGGGTGCCCAGGACCAGCAAAAGTCTGTGGGGTTAGCCTGGGCACATTACTGGGGGCAAAGTCAGGAGGTCTAGCTGGCCTAGGGACACGGGGCCTAGGGCCAAACATTGTTCTTGGAGTGGGAACAGGGGCAGCTGGAGCTGCTGGTGCTTGAGCAGGCGCGGCGGGTGCAGCTTGAGCAGGCGCGGCGGTTGCAGCTTGAGCATGCGCGGCGGGTGCAGCTTGAGCAGGCACGGCGGGTGCAGCTTGAGCAGACACGGAGGCTGGAGCAGCTTCTGCAGACACGGAGGCTTGAGCAGCTTCTGCAGACACGGAGGCTGGAGCAGCTTCTGCAGACACGGAGGCTGGAGCAGGCGCGGCGATCCTAGGAGCTCGTGACCTGGGAGTAGGCACAGGAGCAGAGGCGGGTAGCCCAGGCACGTGAACTGGGGTGGCAGCGGGCACAGAGTCAGAGACGGCCGGAGCCGCAGGCAGCGCTGATACAGAGGGCGAAGACGCCGATTCAGCGGGAGCTGAGAGTGCGGCTGCCGCCAAGATCCGGCCTGGAACCGCAGATTCAGCAGTGGGCGAGGCGGTAGAAACCGGACCGGAGCTTGCTTCTGGAGCAGTAGTCGCAGACCTGGAATCCGGCCGGGCTGGAGAGCTGGAAGCAGGTGGGGCTTGAGAGCGCGGTGGAGCTAGCAGGCTAGCTAGCTTAGCCGGAGCTTCAGAGAGCGGCGCTGCCGCCGGCGCTTTCTCGGAGCGCGGAGCCTCAGCCGCGAGCTTCTCGGAGCGCGGATGAGCCGCGGGGGTCTCGGAGCGCGGAGCCTCAGCCGCAAGCTTCTCGGAGCGCGGCGTCTCGACCGCGGAATTCTCGGAGCGCGGATGAGCCACGGGAGTCACAGAGCGTGGCGTCCCATCCACTGGCTTCACGGAGCGTGGTGTCTCGGTCGCGGGATTCTCGGAGCGCGGATGAGCCACGGGAGTCACAGAGCGTGGCTTCTCAGCCGCCAGGGAATACGGCCACGGAGTACGGGCTGGTGCGGGGTAGAGCTCCTCCTCCTCCTCGGAGCTACTGGGAGCACATCCCAGGAAGTCCCACGGGCTGCGCGTCCTCTGCCTCGGGCACTCATGGCTCGACCCGAGGCTCACTGCTTCTGTAACGCTGTGTTGAAGGACGGGACGAGGAGAGCGGACGCTAATGCAAGTAATATTTATTGAAAAACAGAAAACAAAACATAAACCAAACAGAAACTCAGACACATGGAGACCAACTAACAGACGGGATTAACACAGCCGTGACAGACGTGAAAACGCACAGAGACATGAGACAGGGCTAAGACATGACACTCAGGATGTATCAGGAGTGGGACAGAACAGAATAAAAAGCATTGTTTAATGTTGTGGAGAGAACATAGATCATCATTCGTGATTTCTGAGCCCCTAAAAAAGGACTGGCGATGCCTCTGGTAACGAGTAATGATGCAGCACCTTAAAAATGTATGAAAGTAAAAGTAACGTTATTAAACTCAGGGAAAATATCTAGTGAAGTAAAAGTGAAAGTAGTTGAAAAAAAAATATTTAGTAAAATAATATTCTGGAAACAGATACAGCATTTTACTACTTAAGTACTTCGTGACCATACATCTTTGGTTCTAAATGCCAAATCATAAACAAGTTATGATGAGACAGTGTTTAGTGTATACACCCAGGACAACTTCATATGAGTTTGTATGTATTTTTTTTTCTTTTGTCTTTATTTGAATATCTAAAAGTAATAAAAATTATTTTGCTGAAATGTTTATTTATTCATGGCTTTTATATGGAACTTGTCAGTAAAGCACTTTAAGCTTCTACATTTATGAAAAGTGTTGTTTAGAGCGCAATATTATTTTTAAAAGGTCATCTCTAATGATGCGGTTTCTAACTCTGTGTGACTCAGAGTATCTATAAGGAATCGAGGAGAGCTAAAAACAGCAGCAGTCGGACTGAGGCCTGAGTTTAAGCCGAAGTGTGTCAGTGTGTATTTATCAGAACATTTTTAACAGCAGGAAATGTTCTGTCTCGGATGCACACACACACGCACACACACACACACACACACACACACACACAGCAGCCCAGAGCTTTGGCCTCATGCAGTGTGACGCTGGTTTTGCTGAAGCTCTGCCGGAAGTAAAGGTTTGTGAAGTTTTAATCAGGCAGTGTGTGTGTGTGTGTGTGTGTGTGCGCGCGTGTGTGTGTGTGCGTGCGTGGGTGTTAAAATAGCGGTTGTGAGATGATTGCTTCCCTCCACCCTCTGCTGGGTTTGAAACGGAGCTGTCAGAGGTGAGGGTGTTCTTCAGGTGCAGCTCAGTCTGTCCTGACAGAGCTAAGCACATAACCTGCACATACGACTGACTGACAGCACGAAGCGTTACATAATCCACGCAGGAGTGGGCATGAATACACACAGTGTCAAAAAACATCCACTAAAAAGTCAGGCAGTAAAGTTGCCGGAAGAAAACTACTAAATATCAGTTCACTTCCAGATCAATGCAGATCCTTTTAAAAAGCACTAGGGATGAGGTCACATCCACCAAATACGTGTCTAATGAAGAACATCAATGCTACATGTCATACACATTGGTCTTGAGATTCACACACTAATCTAAAACAACTTGCATTTTTAGCAGCTTAAAAAAAATAATAATTTTGATTCTCCACTGATTTGCAGGAAGGAGGATGTCATCTCCTTTACTGCCACTCTGTGTTTGGTACACAAGAACCTGCACTGTATAGCTTTGGTGACACAGGCAGGAGAATACTTGCAAGAAATGCAGAACGCTGCATTTGTGTAAAATCCTGCAATATTACACTACCTGTTCATTTCACATGTTTTTATCTCTCAAATTGTCCAGAAATGTAAACGTGTAACATGTGGTGGCTCAAAGTGTAAATTATACTCCCTGACTGTGAGAGAAGCCCAGGAGCCAGATTATCAAGTTCTTGCATAATGACGCTGTAAAGCATTGGTATTTTGCTCCTAGGCTTCCCCAATAATATCAGTGGAGTTAACATCAGGGGCGGACCTAGCCATTTTGGGGCCCTAGGCAAAATATAAACAAGGGGCCCTCGTTCTTAAAACACACACATAAACCAAATAACAAGAGATGGAACGATCGATCGGCAGCGTATCGGTATCGGCCGATTTTCAGGCAAAATATTGTATCGGCGATCGGCAGATATTCTTCTGATTTTAGGGTTAAGCAGTTTATCAGAGCTGTGTGTGGATGAAACTGGTAAAACCGTTGGAACTGCTCGCTCACAGGAAGCTGCAGTTCCTCATCCAACCACTAGTAGGAGCTGCAGCAGCAGCAGCACAAGCCCCGCTGTCTTTACTCAGTCAGAGCTACAGCCCAGCCACGGGCTACAGGCTCAGCTCAGCCAGTCTGGAATAAAGGTTTTAACCCCACTAACCGGATAATACAGCTCACTACAGTTCATCTTTCAGCCCAAGCAGCTAACAGCAGCAGTTTAGAGCAGCCGTCACGGAGTCACTGCTCGGATTACATTATAAACAGGTCAGTTAGCGTGCTGCTAACTAGAGGTGGGCGGATCGATCCAAATATCGATAATATCGATACCAACGCTGGTATTGGTATTGAGCAATACTTGTGTAAAAATATCGATATTCAAGCTTTTTTCTCTGCCGCACGCACTGACTGCTGCGCACGAGGATTCACCACAGTCTACTCTCTGGTCTCTTGTTGTTGCACATGCATCACATGGCTCAGCAAAGCCAGCCAAACCGCCACGCAGGTAGGCTCAGCCTGGCCCCGCCCACTCAGCGCTCTCCTCCACACGCCTCTACCTCAGGAGATTAGTGTTGAGTGATATTTTTTTACACTCTGTTTATTTAAGAAAAACTTGCATTTGAATTGCACTGAAAGGAAGACAATTCCTTATTTTTTACTGTTTTTCCAAATGACAATTCTATTAAAAAAAGAAACAAAGAAACAAAGAACTAGAAAAGATGTCTAGTGAGGGGAGAATTTTTATTTTATTTTTTAATATTTTTTTACTTTATATTTAAACTTTGTTTTGTTACTGTTCCATTGTTTCTAAACAAAAAATGTTGATTGTGATACTAAAGTATTTTGTTATCACTTACAATGTTTGGTGAAATTATATCCTAGGTTTTTGGATCATTTGGATCTATAAAGCTTAAATATTAAAAAGTATCGGTATCAGTATCGATATCGGCAATACTGGCCCTGCGTTTACTTGGTATCGGATCGATACCAAAATTCCCGGTATCGCCCACCTCTACTGCTAACCTCATGATGTTTATAACTACGGAGTTTTAGTGGACACGGTGCCAGGTTAGACTGTTAGACTGAAGACAATTAAAGGCTATTGGAGGTTATTGAAAGGGTTATTGGGGGCAGAAATCAGTAAAGGCTGGTTAGATAAGTAATTCACGTCCTCGTCCTTTGCTGAGGTGAAACTGTGACTAGCGCTCTCACAGTGATGTTTATTAACATCATTAAAACAGATTTTGTCAGGTATTGTCTTATAAATATTTACACATTTATATCTCTCCTGAAAAGCGTTTATTTTGGTCAGTAACACTCGTGTTTATTTACTAGCAGCGTAAATTACCAGTGTTTGCTTTGGCGTGGATGTAATTAGGGAAATCTGTACCAGGTTTGCCTGGCACCTGTGTGGCATTAATGTGGCATTTGGCCCCGCCCAATATCGGTATCGGCGATCGGGGTGAAAGACGATCGGCGATCTTAAATTATTATTTAGACATTAATTCGGTATTCTACTGATATTTCTGTTGTTTTTTTAATAGAAATATGTTTTTCTTTACTTTACATAAGTAACAAATTAATTTTTTTTTTGGTATATTTACTGTAGATGGGATGGTCAGATTTGGGGGCCCCTATGGAGGACCGATTTGGTCGAGGCCCTAGGCAAATTCCTAGGTTTGCCTAATTAAAGAACCGCCTTTGGTTAACATAACACTACTGCAGTGAATACATATCACACTTTTTATACACCCTCATGGAAAAGGGAGTTACTATATCCAGCGCCAAAGAAATTGATTATCCTGATGAACCCTGTGCTGTTATATATTACACTCTAAATTAATGCATTCACTTCAGATCTAATGAATGAGAGGGAGAGTCAGAGGGGGACACGGAGAGAGAGAGAGAGAGAGAGAGAGAGAGAGAGAGAGAGAGAGAGAGAGAGGTGCAGAGAGAGAGAGGTGCAGAGAGAGAGAGAGACTGTGTGTGTCAGAGTGTTGCAGAGAGAAGAGTTGGAGGTGCAAGGAGAGAGAGAGAGAGAGAGAGGGGGGAGGGGGATAAAGAAAGAGAGAGATAGAACGATGGCTTTCTGCAGAGAGGTGAATCATCACTTCCAGAGTCAGAGGGTTAATCAGGCTGACCTAAAGTTTGAGTCGTGTTCAGAGGTGTTCTGCTTCAGGTGTTTAGAGCTGAATTAAATGCAATTACTTAATTAAACACATAATCAATTAAAACTTCCAGATGAATCTTCAGTAATTAGATGATTGTATATATGTTCAGTTCTCTCTGTTACAGGTAGACACACAATCTGGCAGAGCAAAGCACAGTGGCTAATGGGTTAAGTTCATGATTAAAGACTACTTTGGCTTTTTAAAGGTTCTTTTTTATATGAAAAGGTTCTCTGAATGATCAAATATTCCTCATTTACAACAATGGTCCACTGACATGTTAATGTGGTTTAGTCTGGATAAAAGTTTATTTTCTTGGTTAATGTGGTCATTGTCTTGTGAGTCAAATAATAATTTTCAGTACTTATTACACACTGAGAGTGTAAATATGTATTTGCAGTTAAAATGATAATACATGTCATATGATACTCCTTCATTTTATGAAGATTTTAAATATAAAGTATTCCTTTATACAGTTGTGGTCAAAAGTTTACATACACTTGTAAAAAAACATAATGTTATGGCTGTCTTGAGTTTTCAATAAGTTCTACAACTCTTATTTTTCTGTGATAGAGTGATCGGAACACATACATGTTTGTCACAAAAAACAGTCATAAAATTTGGTTCTTTCATAAATTTATTATGGGTCTGCTGAAAATGTCACCAAATCTGCTGGGTCAAAAATATACATACAGCAACATTAGTATTTGGTTACATGTCCCTTGGCCATTTTCACGGCAACTAGGCGCTTTTGGTAGCCATCCACAAGCTCCTGGCAAGCTTCAGGTCGAATGTTTGACCACTCTTCTTGACAGAATTGGTGCAGTTCAGCTAAATGTGATGGTTTTCTTGCATGAACCCGTTTCTTTAGCACTGTCCACATGTTCTCAATGGGGTTTAAGTCAGGACTTTGGGAAGGCCATTCTAAAACCTTAATTCTAGCCTGGTTTAGCCATTCCTTTACCACTTTTGATGTGTGTTTTGGGTCATTGTCTTGTTGGAACACCCAACTGCGCCCAAGACCCAACCTTCGGGCTGATGGTTTTAAGTTTTCCTGCAGAATTTGGAGGTAATCCTCCTTCTTCATTATCCCATTTACTTTCTGCAAAGAACCAGTTCCACTGGCAGCAAAACATCCCCAGAGCATAATACTACCACCACCATGCTTGACAGTAGGCATGGTGTTCCTGGGATTAAAGGCCTCACCTTTTCTCCTCCAAACATATTGCTGGGTGTTGTGGCCAAACAGCTCAATTTTTGTTTCGTCTGACCAGAGAACTTTCCTCCAGAAGGTTTTATCTTTGTCCATGTGATCAGCAGCAAACTTCAGCCGAGTCTTAAGGTGCCTTTTCTGGAGCAAGGGCTTCTTTCTTGCACGGCAGCCTCTCAGTCCATGGCGATGTAAAACACGCTTGACTGTGGAGACTGACACCTGTGTTCCATCAGCTTCCAAATCCTTGCAGACCTGCTTCTTGGTGATTCTTGGTTGACTCTTGACCATCCTGACCAATCTCCTCTCGGCAGCATGTGATAGCTTGCGTTTTCTTCCTGATCGTGGCAGTGACACAACTGTTCCATGCACTTTATACTTGCGTATAATTGTCTGCACAGTTGCTCTTGGGACCTGTAGCTGCTTTGAAATGGCTCCAAGTGACTTCCCTGACTTGTTCAAGTCAATAATTCGCTTTTTCAGATCCACACTGAGTTCCTTTGACTTTCCCAATGTAGCTTTTGTAGCTGAGTCTAATCACTGGGTCAAATGAGCCCTATTTAAATGGGCTCATGAGAAGTCAACAGCTGTAGTCAATCAGAATCACTTACAAGAAGTGAAGAGGCCATGACATGAAGCTAATTTGATTGACACAACTCGCTACATCACCAAAATTGACAAATTTTGTTGCTGTATGTATATTTTTGACCCAGCAGATTTGGTGACATTTTCAGCAGACCCATAATAAATTTATGAAAGAACCAAATTTTATGACTGTTTTTTGTGACAAACATGTATGTGTTCCGATCACTCTATCACAGAAAAATAAGAGTTGTAGAACTTATTGAAAACTCAAGACAGCCATAACATTATGTTTTTTTACAAGTGTATGTAAACTTTTGACCACAACTGTATATAAATAAGGGGTTTTAAAAGAATGTGACATGTCTGAAATGCAGTGTGAAATTTCAAGTTGAGCATTTTTTTTATTGTACACTTTTATTAAAACTTTACTGTGACACTTCCCGCTGTGTGACTTTTTCACCTTTTCTTTACAGCTGAGCTCTAAACCTGCTGGCAGCCGTGGAGAGATCAGATGACAGAGAGAGGTAAAGTTACAAACGCACAGTCTCAAGCATTATTTGCTTCAACCTTTAGGGTTTTCAAAATAAATGGAGCTTAAATAATTATACAGAGTACTTACTATAACACCACAACTTCACAAATGGAGGAATTTTAACATTTAACTCCCATTACTTTCACACTCAGTGAGCTGTTAGTGATATTATCTTTGACAACTGGAGTTTTATCAAGTATTCTCACCCTCCACCCCAGAAACCTTGGCTTTTTTTGTTTTGTAAACGCTTTAAACTGTCTGACGTTCTGCTTTAAAATATTCTGATCCCCTAAAGCTGCAGAGCAGTCAGTAACCACAGAAAGAGGTCCTGCCCTGTAAAATGCCTGTTCTGATTCTGATCCTGCTGATGTATGTATTAAACTGGTGAGGTTTAGGGGCTGTTCTCTTTTCTCAAAACACAGTTAAACCACTTATCATTTACTTAAAACACAGTTTAACCAGTCATGATTTCTTAAAAACATAGTTGAACCATGTGTCATTTCTTTAAAACACAGTTAACCCTGTCATCATTTCTTTAAATAAGTTGAAACTCTTAGCTTTTACCAAAAAAACAGTTAAAACAGAGACTAACAAAGACAGTCATATTTCATTAAAATACAGTTAAACCAGAGCTGGAGAACAGACCCCTCCTTTACGTTTTAATAAGAATATTAACAGAACCGCTCTCTGCTTACTGTTGTTCTAACTGAACAGAATACAGACAGGATGGCTATCTTACCGAGCTGCTGGCGTTTACAGAGGCCTCTCAGGTGTGTGTCTGCTTGTGTCCAGTGTATTCTGACCTGCACAGTGAGCAGTAGCAGCATCCACTAAACACATTCACTGTTAATAATGAATGAGCCTCTGTCTTTCTCCTCTCACCACGAGCATGATCTTGCTAATTAGCTGCATACGAGAGATTCTCTGTATTTGTTTTCTTGCTTTAGTTTATGTACAAAACCTAAAATTCACAATAAAACATTAGACTGTAATGATAAACTAGACGATCTAGTGATCTCCTACCTAATAAACTTTCATACAGAGACACTTAAAAAAAGACATAGAATTTAAAAAGAAGGATCTAAAATGAATTTTTCTGCCTTTCCATAAGGGAACAAATGACCACTTTTGTATCCCATAACAATAAAATAGTTTTAGTGACAGCAACTCAGTGCTCTATCCCTCTGTACAGATCAGAACCCACGCGCACAGACACACACACACACACACACACACACACACACACCAAAACAAAGGCATCTTGTGTGTGTGTGTGTGTGTGGAATTCTTGCGGTGTTTTCACAGTCGTGTTATTTCAGTGAAATCAAAGCCGAGTGAATCTGAATGGAGCGCGGAGAGGAAAGAAGGAAATAAACACAAAATTTGCAGCGTATGCACTGAGCTTATATTACATACTACCTTCCAATATGTCTGTGTGTGTGTGTGTGTGTGTGTGTGCGTGTGAACATAGAGACCTATACAGTGTATTATTAATACAATGATCAAAAAATCCTACAGTGCGAGTGAATGGGAGTCCTGTAGACAGTGTTAGTGAGTGAGAATTGTGTAGGCAGTGTTAGTCAGTGAGAATTGTGTAGGCAGTATTAGTGAGTGAGAATTGTGTAGAAAGTGTTAGTCATTGAGAATTGTGTAGACAGTGTTAGTGAGTGAGAGTTGTGTAGACAGTGTTAGTGAGTGAGAATTGTGTGGACAGTGAGAATTGTGTGGACAGTGTTAGTGAGTGAGAGTTGTGTAGACAGTGTTAGTGAGTGAGAGTTGTGTAGACAGTGTTAGTGAGTGAGAATTGTGTAGGCAGTGTTAGTGAGTGAGAGTTGTGTAGACAGTGTTAGTGAGTGAGAGTTGTGTAGACAGTGTTAGTGAGGGAGAATTATGTGGACAGTGTTAGTGAGTGAGAATTATGTGGACAGTGTTAGTGAGTGAGAGTTGTGTAGACAGTGTTAGTGAGTGAGAATTATGTGGACAGTGTTAGTGAGTGAGAATTGTGTAGACAGTGTTAGTGAGTGAGAATTATGTAGACAGTGTTAGTGAGTGAGAGTTGTGTAGACAGTGTTAGTGAGTGAGAATTATGTGGACAGTGTTAGTGAGTGAGAGTTGTGTAGACAGTGTTAGTGAGTGAGAGTTGTGTAGACAGTGTTAGTGAGTGAGAGTTGTGTAGACAGTGTTAGTGAGTGAGAGTTGTGTAGACAGTGTTAGTGAGTGAGAGTTGTGTAGACAGTGTTAGTGAGTGAGAATTATGTAGACAGTGTTAGTGAGTGAGAGTTGTGTAGACAGTGTTAGTGAGTGAGAATTATGTGGACAGTGTTAGTGAGTGAGAGTTGTGTAGACAGTGTTAGTGAGTGAGAATTGTGTAGACAGTGTTAGTGAGTGAGAATTATGTAGACAGTGTTAGTGAGTGAGAATTATGTGGACAGTGTTAGTGAGTGAGAGTTGTGTAGGCAGTGTTAGTGAGTGAGAATTGTGTAGACAGTGTTAGTGAGTGAGAATTATGTAGACAGTGTTAGTGAGTGAGAATTATGTGGACAGTGTTAGTGAGTGAGAGTTGTGTAGGCAGTGTTAGTGAGTGAGAATTGTGTAGACAGTGTTAGTGAGTGAGAATTATGTAGACAGTGTTAGTGAGTGAGAATTATGTGGACAGTGTTAGTGAGTGAGAGTTGTGTAGGCAGTGTTAGTGAGTGAGAATTATGTAGACAGTGTTAGTGAGTGAGAGTTGTGTAGACAGTGTTAGTGAGTGAGAGTTGTGTAGGCAGTGTTAGTGAGTGAGAATTATGTAGACAGTGTTAGTGAGTGAGAGTTGTGTAGACAGTGTTAGTGAGTGAGAATTATGTGGACAGTGTTAGTGAGTGAGAGTTGTGTAGACAGTGTTAGTGAGTGAGAATTATGTGGACAGTGTTAGTGAGTGAGAGTTGTGTAGACAGTGTTAGTGAGTGAGAATTATGTGGACAGTGTTAGTGAGTGAGAGTTGTGTAGACAGTGTTAGTGAGTGAGAGTTGTGTAGACAGTGTTAGTGAGTGAGAATTATGTAGACAGTGTTAGTGAGTGAGAATTGTGTAGACAGTGTTAGTGAGTGAGAATTATGTGGACAGTGTTAGTGAGTGAGAGTTGTGTAGACAGTGTTAGTGAGTGAGAATTATGTAGACAGTGTTAGTGAGTGAGAGTTGTGTAGACAGTGTTAGTGAGTGAGAGTTGTGTAGACAGTGTTAGTGAGTGAGAGTTGTGTAGACAGTGTTAGTGAGTGAGAGTTGTGTAGACAGTGTTAGTGAGTGAGAATTATGTGGACAGTGTTAGTGAGTGAGAGTTGTGTAGACAGTGTTAGTGAGTGAGAGTTGTGTAGACAGTGTTAGTGAGTGAGAGTTGTGTAGACAGTGTTAGTGAGTGAGAGTTGTGTAGGCAGTGTTAGTGAGTGAGAATTATGTAGACAGTGTTAGTGAGTGAGAGTTGTGTAGACAGTGTTAGTGAGTGAGAATTATGTGGACAGTGTTAGTGAGTGAGAGTTGTGTAGACAGTGTTAGTGAGTGAGAGTTGTGTAGACAGTGTTAGTGAGTGAGAGTTGTGTAGACAGTGTTAGTGAGTGAGAGTTGTGTAGACAGTGTTAGTGAGTGAGAATTATGTAGACAGTGTTAGTGAGTGAGAGTTGTGTAGACAGTGTTAGTGAGTGAGAGTTGTGTAGACAGTGTTAGTGAGTGAGAGTTGTGTAGACAGTGTTAGTGAGTGAGAGTTGTGTAGACAGTGTTAGTGAGTGAGAGTTGTGTAGACAGTGTTAGTGAGTGAGAATTATGTGGACAGTGTTAGTGAGTGAGAGTTGTGTAGACAGTGTTAGTGAGTGAGAATTATGTGGACAGTGTTAGTGAGTGAGAGTTGTGTAGACAGTGTTAATCAGTGTGGGAGGTTCACAGAGCTGTTGTGGGTGAAATATTCCTGTAGATTGTATAATTGATTGAGAGTCCCACCCACAGAGAGTCCCTATTAACAATCCCACCCACTCAGACCCGCCCCCACTTTAACACACCTGTTCACTCATCTGCCTCTTGAGTTGCGTGTCAGTCACTGTTGCTGGGCTCCTTGTCATTGATGTAACAAGCTTCGTCCTTCTTAGGCTCATATTCAGCCAAATCAAATGGCCTACCAGATTCAACCCAAAATACAATGTCTAAATCATGTCTGGTGCTGGGTGGGACATATTAGCATTATCTGAGTGAAGCTAACAAGTAAATTAAAGCTATTTTGGATGCTAATAGTTAAACTTTAGACAGTGATGACCAGTTTCACAATGGTAGCGTATGTATAAACGCAGACATTATCTTGAGCTTACTTATGTCTGCGTAGGTAGACGGGGCCCCACCTTCTCCCCACTACTGACTGTACTTGTGTGAAGGGATACTTAAGGCCCAGCACACACACACACACACACAAAACGCAGCATGGAGGGCAAGGTTACATACACAACAGCGGGAGAAGAAGCGTGTTTCCCTCTGAAGCATCTTAGAACACACTCAGAACACACTCACTTTCTGCACACACTCAGTTTAATTGTTCCCAAAGGTACAGATGTTGCCGTCATCATTCTGTGACATCATGACCCACATGACTTGAGACACTTCCTCCCCCACAGACTTAACCATACTGGGACTCACTCACATAATCACACACCCACCGGCGTAGTAATTTATATCTGCACTCTCCTAAATGAGGCCGAGAACAGTCTCTCCACAGCTATAAAGCAATCAAGCAGGATGCTGAAGCTAAAAGACCTGAAACACACCTTCATCTGAACTCCTGAACATCAGAACGTTTCTGGAAGAGTTCAAATCAGATTGTTGTTTCAGAGACGTAACTTGATCTGAAATACAAATGCAGCTAAAATACAGAGTTAAACTAAATCTAAATGCTGTGATACAGTAAGAGAGTGAATGAAAATAGGCACTCAGGCTTTATGTATGCGTATATGAATACTGAATCTGGATATGTGTAAGACTAGGGCAACCATATTTAGACATTCACTTTATTTAAGATGTTGTTTGTGAAGGGCATCGAATAAAAACTCCAGCAGCACTGCTGTGTCTGTTCAATGTGTACAAACACATCGCACACAACACTTCAAACACAACCACCACCATGTCAGAGTAACTGCAGTGCTGAGTTAATGACCCATAATTTACTATTTCCATAGAATATTTAGTGAAAATTTCACTATTTCCACACACTCTACATACAAAGATACACCTCACAAACAGATTTACAGATTTCAGGCTTACAAAATGCATATTCCAACAATTTAACATGTAATATTGTATACATACTGTACATAGGTATATATATATATATATATATATATATATATTTATGTATTACAACACTTTTCTTGAGTACAGTACATGTCAGCAGGAGAGGCTCAGATTTTTTTGGCTGGAAGAGGCCCGTGTTGGGTAAATGTACACAATGCCCCTTTAAAATAACAGGGTTTAGGTTTGGGTTTAGGGTTGGATATATACTTTATACTGGTATGTTGATGTGTTGTAAAATCAAACCAATTCAATTGTTTATTGGTGGTGGTTCATAAAAGTTAGAAAAGGCAGTTCCTATTTTCACATAAAAAAAAAATACAATGTAAAGGATCATTATAGTTATAGTGACTGGTGACCTTATCTTATCTTATCTTATCTTATCTTATCTTATCTTGATCTTATCTTATAATGTCCTTCCAAAGGCTTCCTCTCTCTAGGAATGCGTAAAATGTCTCATACAGTGGTATAAAAAAGTTTGGGCACCATTAATCATTTTCATTATTTTCCTTTATAAATCTTTGCTCAGCAATTTTAGTTACATATATCATATAGCAGATGAACACAGTAATGTTTGAGAAGTGAAATGATGTTTACAATTTTTTTCAGAAAGTGTGCAATAATTCTTTAAACAAAATTACGCAGGTGCATACATTGTGTTGCAAATAAGATCTATGATGCAAAATGAATGTTTCAACAAAGTGTATTAATTTAGTAAATTAATGTGACTCTTCTAAACCTGCCTGCTAGGGGCTACAGCAAAAGTACAAACATAAAAAAAGGCCCAAAAAAGTTTTTTTGTATAAAGCACCAATAGGGCCAATTTGTTTCCTAAAACCCCTGCCAGAAGTGCTTTGATAAATCATTTTGTAAATGAGATATGCAAGTCTCTACTGTGGTGCCTTACAAACAACCCTCCTTAACAGTATTGTTTTGTGTATTGCAAATGTACAAAAAAGTAAGTAAGTAGAACTATATTATGCAAAAATGTGTAATTTGTTCATCATTGTTGACAAGCTAAGAGATACAGAACTGTCATAGAAAGTGAAAGAATATGTGAGTTATTTTACATGATTTTACACAAATATAACTTGAGTTGTGCAAAGTTATGCAGTTCTGGCAAACCTTGTCCTGCCCACCAGAGTTACATAGTGCAGCTAGCAGCTCTCTGAGCATGAAGTAACAATAATAGAGATGCTTTACTTCCTTTTTCAGTCAGTGTAGCATCAACAGTCCTCCGTGCCCGTCTGTCTCAGTCTGTGCTCAGACTGTCTGTACTCTCATGCTCTCAGTGAGAGGCAGACTGGAGTGAGATTTGACCGTTACCGAGCCTGAAGGCCGTCAGCAGAGTAAGACAATGCATCAGTGGGTTTGACTTGAGGCCCGGCTGTGGAAAACAAAGAGGGTCTGTGATGGTAACAGTATCCCTGCAGCTTTCTGCCTGCTTCTGTGGGTGTGTGTGACTGTGTGGTTGGTGAAGGCAGCGCAGGCCGATAAGCCTGAGTGTGCCAGTGCAGGACGGTCATTAGTGGTGAATCTCTGCCTCTGCTGTGCTCTGTCATTAGCGCCAGGCTGCTGTGGTAGTCTAGACTTCATGAACACACCCAGACTCCTCTTTAAACTGTTGCTTGGTTTGTAATTTAATCTCACAAATGAATCTCATAAGGTTATACCTCAAACAGAGGCACTGAATGGATGACCATCTCTATCAGTTTCCATCTTGGGGTTTTTGTTTTACTATAGATGTCAACTCTAATTTAAAGACTTATAAAGTCTGATAAAGTATGAATAATGAATGAACAAGGTCTTGGCTCTGGTAGTGGATCATTGCAGTGTATTGCGAGTATGTTTGTGCTCCAGATGCACCTCTTTTCAATAAAGATGGTAATGTATACTATAGTAAACAGCTGATTAAAAGCATACCTGAGAATAAACAGCCCTTGAAAAAAAGACTCCAGTGGGTTTAACATAATCTCTAGTTATTGTGTCTGTTGCAGTCATTTAGCACATGATGTTATTCCAGTGGGATGTAGAATGTGTTTAGAGCATAAAAGAGCATAAATCAACAGGCAGTTGCTTCAGTTAAGTGTGTTTTTATAAGTTCAGTCAAAGCTGTCAAAGTTATTGTGCATGGAAATCGACCGTGCACTACAGATGCAGCAGATAGGTTAGACTAGAAAATAAGACAAAACAAACACCAGAGCATTCCTTTAAACCTCTCCAGTTAAAGCAGAATGAGTGAAAAGGTGAGACTCACCGCAGCACCGACTGAAGAGCTACACTCCACAGGTTTTCATCCTCCCTCTTTAAAGACCAGCCCTGCTCAAAGCCCAGAGAGTGTGTGAAACACACACACTGGTGCTGCAGACTAAAATGACCTTAAGATTTGCTCTGGAGTAAAGCCCACGTCGGCGTGCCGATCAGGCAGCTCCAGCTGGGCTCCAGGCCAGACAGACATGAAAACTATTCTATTTCTGTCGCCGTTTGAGAGGCAAGGCTGAAAACGTCTCTCTTCTTTAGACTGTGTGGTCAGGCGTGTAATTGCACAGTGACCAGTAACGGTGGGGTGTAATTGTAGACCTCATCGGATCCGGCCAAACTGCTGATGTGAAAAGGTGGTGGGCTTTTAAAGTTCCACAAAAACAACAGAAACCGCATAAATAAATGGAGGGACTGGAATCCAGATGTGCGGGGAGGCAGACGGAGCCGAAGAAAACACTGGAGAGAGCCAGACGGCAGAGCTGCCACAGCAGCAGAATGAAATCATATTTCTTTCCCGGCTGGAGTGTGTTTACTTTCTCCTGAATGCAGGGTAGAGGGGAGTTGGGGAGTGTGAGGATGTTGTCTGGAAAAACTGTACTTTTACCATCAAATTTCCAAAAGGTGTCTTGTTTCACTGAAGTGATGACTGAAGTGATGACTCCCTGGAACACTGAAACACAGCAGCACACAGAGTAGGCCCTCACTTCAGAACACAGACAAGGCCACAATAGTGGAAACATCAATACAATAAACACTGACAACCATTAGATAAACAGTAGCTAACATTTTACACCAATCAATCATAATATTACAACCACTGGTAGACGATTGAGTAACATTGATGATCTGGTTTTAATGTTATCTGTGAATGTCACGGATGACCCAGGCAGGGAGACGAGGAAAGTAAGACACACAGACACGAGACGAGACCAGGATGTGACAGTGAAGGGGTGGATATATTAGTCTGCAAGTGAACAGTCAGTTCTTGAAGCTGGTGTATGTAAACAGATAGTAGCAATAGATGTAATAAATAGGTGTATAATATAAATTGAAGAAGAAGAGGAATTACACTTTAAGTAACTTAAAGTAAAAGTAAAAGGGAGGAACCTTTTTAGAGTGTAAAGAAATGTTTAGCTGTACATCTTACAGGGCTCTACATGAACCAAAGAAGCCAAGCCAAGACTACGTTAGAACCCATGTTCAGTAAATTATGGAAGCACTAGGTGTTTTTTGTTTAGAACTGTACATTCATGAAGAAACCTCTCTCTTCCCTGAACAATGAAAGAACTGAGGGCAGGAGAACATAATATCTGTTTTATCAGCTTCTTATAACGCAAGGGTTCCATAACTTCAAGGCAAGGGCCTCTAAGGAACCTTTAAAGACAGTTTAAGAGTCAGTGAGTATTTTGTAGCAGTGAGAGTTCATCACGGCAGCAGCATCCCATCAGAAACACAGAGAGGGAAATATACAGGAATTTAAAAACCTTTCCATTGAGTCCAGCCTCAACGGTCAGCACTGGACTGGAGCTGCGGATGAAGGAGTCGCATAACAAGTATATGAACGTTCTGCAGCACTGCTGTGGTTAAAGGGGGGGGGGGGGGGGGGGATTACCAAATGACTTACAGCTGTTCACTATTAGAGCTGCTCTCTTCAAGGGTAAAGCGAGCACATAGTGTAGAGAGAGAGAGAGAGAGAGAGAGAGAGAGAAAGAAACCAAACCAGAAAAAAGTGCCTTCTAGTCCCCGACAATTATACAGAACGCTTTTCCATCTCCCGAGCAAACTTTCCATATGAATTCCAGTCCCATTCAGTCAGGAGCTGATTTCACCCAGACAGATCGCATGGAGACAGCGGAAAAACCATAAAAACAGACGCAGATGAGAACTGCGTGCCTGTGGAATAATGGCATTCAGATCACTGACTCTCAGAGTGAAGCAGAAATCGTACCAGACTAAAACACAAATTTAACTCAAGAATCACTACATTTTAATATTAAATACAAGTGACAGAATAACAAAACAAGTTTACTGGTTAATTACAGCAATATATGTACGCAGTATGTAGACATATGTGACAGCTACAAACAGGTCACATTGTGCATCACTTAAGCCCCGCCTATTTAGTGTACAGCAGTTTAACCCAGTCCACTGAGCCTACAGCATTTTAGCCCCACCCATTCTAAAACAAAAGGATTTGATTATGGTTATATTGAAATTTCCTTTCATTTAAGTTTATTACCAGGATTGGTTTATATGTATAGTAGTGTATCATTTGTGTTTTTGTGAAAATTAATGCCATTTCTAAAATAGAGCCTTGCATATGTGGCAGGATGAGTATTTTGTTTTGTAGCCTAGGAGCATTTTGGCTAAATAAAGCTCTGGGTCATTAAAACATTACTGCTTATTTGTTTATTTGGAAATTGACAGTATTTCAATTTTTTAACTGACATGTTTTTTTAAACATTTAGCGAGTCCTTTTTTCCTACCTTGTCAGCCTGCTGTGGGCAGTGTAATTCTTGTGTGACCTATTTTGCTTGGTAGATTAAAATTTGGTTTTGGGTCATTTTTCTTAATTCCTGGGTTGTCCAGGTGGCGTAGTTGGCTACAAATGTACTTATTTATTGGGTTTATTAATTTAAGACTATAAATAACTGTCCTATACTTTCACTTGCCACACATAGAGAGTATAATTTTTATGTACTGTAATTGGAAGATACATATTTTAATTATTGGGTTTTCAATTCTTTCTAGAAGAAAAGTGTATTGAGGCCAGGCAACACCAACAGATACTCAGCATTCATCTGAGGCAAGAAGCTTGTTTGTTGCTTTAGCTCTAAGTAAGCTAGAATCTAGATATATTTCATTTAATAACGTTAAGGTTTAATAACTTAAATTTTATTATCTAATATATTTAAAAGTAGAGCCCAAGAAGGTCAAAATGGTGGGAAGGTCGATCAACTATGTGATTTTTAGCCAAAATATTGGCTAAAATTTCTCTGATTTAGCCGATCTGATTCAGGAGATGAGGGTTAAGCAGTTAACGCTGTCTATACACTACACGACTCTGAAAAGACTTTTAACAGACTGAAGTCTGATCCCCTCTTACATCTAAAAACTTGTCACAGAATAGTCACAGGCTAAGATTTTGCAAAGACTGGGGCTCACTAACTGCAAGACAGAGACTAGATTCTTTCTGAGACTGTATCCCATCATGCTTCTGGTGGGGTTTACATACAATTTACTAATTACTTACATATTACATATTACATTACAAATAATGTGTATATGAAGACTGTGCTTTATCAGAGACCCACCAATGGTTTATTTTTCTGCCACACTGTTAGTTAGATATTTTTTAATAGAATACATTTTGTGTTCAACTCTGCCTATAAGCTTCATTACCCCCTTTTTTGCTACAACATTGTATAGCAAAGAATTACAGCTTCACTGCTATACATTTGCCTTTGTTTTAGATAGAATTAATGCAATAAAAATCATAATTCTTGCAAAATGTGTGTTTATTAAACTTAAAAATAACACTGCACAATAAGACAAATAGTGCAACATAAAACAACTTTAAACATAATGCCTTTAAAGTGCTACCTGTGTTTAAAATACTGTACATATTAAAGTAAGAAACATATAAGACCTATTAACTGCAAAATGTCTTCTTTTGAAATATTTTCTAAACAGTCACATGAAATATAATCTTGCCTCTTCCTGTAGCTCTCCTATTGGATGTTGACATTGTTCATGTCACTATCTGCGTGAGCCAAGTCTCAAGACTTGTAATAATATTAAACACAGTTAATTTTATCAGAGACCCAGGACGCAAATTAATACTTTCAGTCCTAACCACCTTACACTGAACGATCAAGATAACGCGACTGCGACTCAACGCCAGACTCTTGTGATTTTATCCCGACTCTGGAAATTTGTCTGCGGCTGTGAAATCTTTTGAAATCGTGTTTTTGTATCATTGTTGAAGCTGCTCAGCCACAGGAAACTGCAGTTCCTTGTCCAATCTCTAGTTGAAATTTCAGAGCTGCAGCATAGATTCATAACCATTTTAAGAAACTCTGCTTTCTCAACTCGCTCATCAACAGCACTCAGTGCTACAGTCCATGCTGCATGCTTATTTTGCAGCGTTTTCCCAGTTTCTGCAGTTCATAGGTCTAATGCGCCACATGTAGGAAAGAGAGTAAAGATTTTAACCTTACTAACCGGATAATATCGCTCTCCACAGTTCATCTTTCGGCCCAGTCAGTCAGTAGCAGAGCTAACAAACATCACTAACCACACACAAAACAAGCACTGCAAACCACATTTAACCCCAGTATTGCAGAAGCACCTGTCAGAAAGTTAAAGAAACCAGCTCTTTTACTTGTTTTATGCCCTGTTCCTCTTATTCTGTTCGGGTGCTGTCCAGACTGGTTCTCCACTGCCCTGCTGCCTGCTGCGTTATTGTCCTGCTCTGGATCTCTAAATGTATTGATTCTTGCCACACTCCACAGCTATACATATAACATATAACTGCGGTGTTTCTGGATAAAGTCATGTGGTTTCTCCTTTGCATGATAGAGCTTTTACTTGCATTTGTTTAAACAGCAAACAGTGTTCACAGACAGTGATCTCTGGAAGGCAGTTGTGGCTCCAGCCAAAAATCTCAGGAGTGGCAAATGTTATGATAGTATGCTGTTATGGTGACTTGTTCAATAGGTAAATGAACAGCTATTTAACCAGAAAAATAGTCAAATTGGACTGTGCAATTGAATCAGCTGGCTAACTAGACATTGTCACCTTAAATGACATTGTCGATCTTAAATTCTTTACAGACGTTAACTAACATACAGACACTATGGCAGAAGCTGGAAAGACATGTAATATGTCTGTAAAAGCCAGAAAGGCAGAAAGAGAGACTAATCGGCCCAAAGGCCCGACAAGAATAAATATAGAAATGTCTTTGAATCTCTTGATGGAGCTAAGAGACGCTAAACAGCTAAAAGCAGACAACAAGCTCAGGGGCGTCGCCTGGCCTGGGCTTCCTGGGCTTTAGCCCTAAATAAATTTCCAGCAGCCCCTCATTTAGCTCACTTTCAATTAACACACTGGCCGTGCGTGAATAAAAAAAAAATCTGCTAACGCTAATCAGTTCAAGGATAAAGTTCCGCCTTTCACGAGAAACAGCCAATCAGTTTTCACACTTTTTCTGTGGACACTATTGGGTCATTTACTAATATTATTTGGTTTGAAATATCATATAAATATGTTTGAAGCACTGGAAGTAAATAATGGTTGGGTAAAATTGCACGTTTTTTTTTTGTGAGGAAAGTCCTTTTTTCTCAACACTTTGAGGAATCAATTGGCAACTTGGAGACCCGAGAGTGAATGTACATAAGCTGATTATGTGTTATGAGCAAATAAATTGAGTTGTAATGGAAGAAAAAAATAAGGAACCTATAAAAGAGATCTTATTTTTTAGGTGTGATTTCTCACAGATGCTTTACCACACTGGGATGTAACTGCCCTTTGTAACCATATATGGTTTATGTTGATGTGTGAAGGATTTCCTGAGTAATTAAGCTGAGAACACAAGGTGTGATTTAGGACGTAAAATCCGTCTGTAGGGTTCTAAGGGTTAAGTAGGAAAAAAAAGCATTTTCATACATATAGCGCATATAGTTGTTTCCCTTCTAATTCAGCTAAATCCCTTCTAATTCTAAATCTTAAAAAAAAGAAAACATTTTCTATCAAATATGTCAAGTCAAAATAGTGCTGGATGTTAATCTACACAAATTTCTCTCCTTTTGGTGAGTAAAGTGCTTCCGTTTATTTGCAGTAATTTGAGCTTCCAGTATTTTAGTGTGGAAAGTAACAGCGCTAGACACGGTTAGCAGCTAGTAAATGACGCTCGACAGCACCACACTGAGGAACCCTGACTGTTCCGGTAACCAAGGGCGCTATCAGTTAGCAGTTTGTCCCACAGAGCTTGTTTTAACATGATAAACGTGCGCAGACTGCAGTCTGATATACTCTCCTCGGTAACACTTTATAATACTGTTCCATAGTTAATAGGTAACTAAGCAGTAACTAAGCAGGAACTAATTAATAGTGCTGCATTAACACCTAAATATTTTCTATTAACTACCAGGGAGTACTGAATAATTACTCAGTAGATAGTACTGAACTAATGATTATAGTAGTTCACTATTAACTCCACAATAATTACTGAGACTTACATATCTCCCAGAGAACTACTTACTAATTATGTCTCCTTTATAATAACTATTCATTAATTACTGCTCAAATCAACATTAACTACTGAAAACCCTTACATCCCACCTGGGGAACTATAGATCTAAATCAGGCATATTTGAGTTAAATGCATATTAATTAAAGGCATATTTGAATTAAGCAAGTGACACCATTTGTAGTAGTGGTAACCTTAATTACCTTATTATCCCCAGTTCCTTCCAAATATTAGCAACATATAGTAAAATACTACAGTGTGTATTACTCTGCTTAACCATCAATTTTGGAAGAAAAAAACAACATTATAACGTCATATTATTGCATAGAAGACATTGATGAAAGTTCTCCAGAAGGCATCTAAGACTCTAAGAATGACTGTAAGACTGTAATAATGTAACAATCATTGCTTTAATACTAGGTAGCAGCCTTATAAAAGTGCATCTTCAGCGTTTGCAGTCTCACATTTATTTATTTTACTGCGCATTATTAGGGTAATTACGGTAATTTCACAGCGGACGCAGCTCTCCTGGTCCTTCGTGTAAATTCTCTGCTGTGCGCTGCTGCTGCTGCTGGAGGAGGATTAAGAGAGACTCTGCTGCTTTCATATTTCTGTATTTGATTGAAAATAAACTAGTAATCAAGATATTGAGATCTTTTCCAGCTTATTTTACCCCCGGATCAGAGGAGGACTCTTTGTGGGTTGTTAACCAGCTTTAGGATGTGTGTTAGCTAGCTAAGTTAGCTAAGTTGTGTGTGTAGTTAGCGTTAGCCAGCTAAGTTTACTAGGTTATGTGTGTGTTAGTTAGCTAGTTTAAATGTGTGTTAGTTAGCTAGGTTATGTGTGTTCATTTGCTAGCTAAGTAAACTTTTATGTGTGGGTTAGTTAGCTGGGTTATATGTGTGTTAGCAAGTTAAATGGGTGTGTGTTAGTTAGCTAGGTTAAATGTGTGTTATTTAGCAAGCTAAGTTAGCTAGGTTAAATGTGTGTTAGTTAGCCAGCTAAGTTAGCTAGGGGAAATGTGTGTGTATTAGCTAGGTTAATTGTGTGTTGTTATTATTAGTATTATTATTAATGTATATTTCCCTTTATAATACTGTGGTATGATTTGCAGTAACTCCTAAAGAAGAACACAGTAACTCCTCAGTAATTAGTAATTAGTTACCATGTTTCTCACTTTATAATACTGTGATATGATTTGCAGTAACTCCTAAAGAAGAACACAGTAACTCCTCAGTAATTAGTAATTAGTTAACATGTTTCTCACTTTATAATACTGTGGTATGATTTGCAGTAACTCCTAAAGAAGAACACAGTAACTCCTCAGTCATTAGTAATGGGTTACCATGTGCTGCTGTTAACTCCCGAAAAAAGAAGACAGGGACCCCTTATTAATTATCTATGAAGAACACAGGGATACCTAGTTCGTTATCTAACACAAATATTTATTCATTTAAACATGATTTCCCCCAGAATAAGGATGTAGGACACAGCCTAGAGTAAAGCTGTATGTGAGCCATCACTTCTACTGAGCACATCTCCAGGAGGACTGAAGAAGAGCACAGGTTTAGAATAAACACCTGTAACACACTGACAGAACATTACAAAAATGGGGGTTAAGCAGACTACTGCACATTTCAGTGTGTCTAACATTTGGAAGATATTGAGCATACTAAGGTAAGTAAGGTTAATATATGATAAGTGGTGTCACTGACTTTAATATCACCACTGATAGAATAACCTGCAGCAGCAGATAAACACACTGATAGAGGCTAGCGGTCCGGCGCTGTGGAATTACCGTAATTACCCTAATAATGGGCACTCAAAGTCTGTGAGACTGCAAGGCTAAAGATGAACGTTTATAAGGTTGGTGCTGAAAATTAAAGCAGTGACCATTAAAACAAAATTGAGTACAGTCAGTCTTAGAGTCTTCTGGAGAACATAAATAATGTCTACCCAGATAGCCACCGAGTGCTGGCCCAGTATTGGGCCTTAGCTGGTTTCTGACTGTCCTCAAAGGTGGCCCAGAACCGGCCACCGGACTCGGCCCAGTGTATTTTTGAACGTAGGACCAAGTCTGGGCCTTATTCGGTTTCTGACTCCTCGAAGCTGGCTGAGAGTCGGTCACCGGACTCGGCCCAGTGTCTTTTTGAATGTAGGACCAGGTCTGGGCCTGCACTGGTTTCTGACTGTTCTGGAAGCTGGCTGACATCCGGCCACTGAACTTGGCCCAGTGTCTTTTTGAACGTAGGACCAAGTCTGGGCCTTATTCGGTTTCTGACTCCTCAAAGCTGGCTGAGATTCGTTCACCGGACTCGGCCCAGTGTCTTTTTGAACGTAGGACCAGGACTGGGCCTACACTGGTTTCTGACTGTTCTTGAAGCTGGCTGAGATCCTGCCACCGAACTTGGTCCAGTGCCCAACACAAGTTAAGCAAAACTTTTGTAACTGAAGGTACTTTGTCTTTTACTGTTGGTGAATTTGTTTTCCAAGGGCGTAGGAGCGGGCTTGATATTGGGGGGGACACATTTGCCAATATGAACCCAAGCCCATCCAATAGTTTCCTAGAACAACATTTGTGGAAATTACTTTTAATTAAAAGTAAATTATTATTATAAGGTGATTTTACAACCTAAACATGTTACTCCACATTACAGCTACTGTTGTTAGAAAAATTATGCAAGCAATGTCTGAGTTATCACCTAATATTTAAAATAATATAACAGATTATTATTATTGTTATTATTATTATTATTATTATGTATTGGCATGTCAATTCTGTTGTATATTTACATTTTCTCCTGCACTTTTATTTTTTTCTACTGAGAGCTCTTCTTAAGATGGTGTCCTTTTATGTAAAAGAATGTAACTTTACGTTTCATAGAGACTTTTATAAACGTCAGGATATGTGGTCTTACTGTGAAATACAAATGAACAGAAGTCACGTTACAGCAGTGTTTCTCAACCCAGTTCTTATATATTTTCGTTCATTATAGCTCACAGTAAGTCCTGTAATCCTAAATGAATAAACAGTTTGACTCCCAATCTAGCTAATTCCAAAGATAAGCTTACACACTAACACAGCTGCAGTTTATTAATCACAGTGGGTTTAAACTGTGTGCTGATTCAGAGACGTGTATTTTTAACCAGCTATCAGAAACATATCATCACAGTTTACGTGGTTAGCCTATCGTTACCTTTCTTTTAGAAAAATCTCCGTATATCCATATCTGTTTTAAAATCAGCTGAAGCTGCTGCGTCCCGATCCCGCTGCTAAATCTCACAGCGAGGGGGCGGGGCTTCCCCAACAGCAAACTGACTCTGCTCCGCGCGCCGCAAAACCAGCAAGCTGATTGGCTGTTTCTACTGAGAGGCGTGACTTAATACCTGAACCGGCTCCGTGATTGGTCCGGTCTGTCTCCTCATTAATAGTACAGCTGACCTGAGCGAACTGATATCATTTTTGGGGGGGACAAATCCACCTGTTTCTAATATTGGGTGGGACATGTGCCACCCATCCCCCCCGGTTCCTACGCCTATGTTGTTTTCTAAGAACTAGGAGGTTCAGGAACCTACAATGTTATTCCTACTACTACAAGCTACAAGCTATTTGTACATAAAATTTATGTAAATAACCACTTTGTACATCAGTACATCAATATGATTATTATATATTATTATAGGAAACACTAATAAGGAATTCACCATTGGTTTAAATAGAGTATTCTGTTTACTCAATAAGTGTTAATGAGAGAAAAACTTTGTCTGGAAGCTCAAAGAAAGACATAAAACAAAGATTTATATTAAATTTATGTTTAATTCATAAAGTTTACATATTTAAAAAATAAAGGGAAAAAAAGAAAACAGAAACAGATTACAATTTGCAAATTCTTTTTAACTCATTCAATTGAATACACTACAAAGACAAGAAATTTAATGTTGCAAATATTCACTCATTTTGAATTTGATGCCTGTAACATGTTCCAAAAGTTAAGACAGGGGTAACAACATTATGCATGCATTATGAAGACCAAATACGAGAACGGAGCCCCCGGACTGTTTCTTTAACTAGCTGAGCTCTGCGGTACAGTTAAAAAGCTCCCCACGACAGTGCTCTTACTGCCTCTCCCTATTAGGCTACAGAGGGGCATGTAGTGTTGTGTTACAGTGTTTGTTGTTGCGCCGCTAAAGTATGGAGGATGAAGAAAAAGAAATCCAACTGATTTGAAAGAATCAGGAAAAAAATTGAATTGTGACCCCAAGAATCAATTTTGAATCGAATTTTGGGATTCCCAAAGATTCACAGCCCTACTTTGTACTATGAAAAACATTGGTTTAATAGGTTCGCCCAAACAAAGGTTTGGCACCTGTGGACTTCTTGTTACTTTTTACCGTATTTATTTTTATTTGTATTTGTTTTAATATATGGTACCTTTGCCAAGTAAAACTCAATATTAACTCAACTTAATATTGAGATAATTGGTTTTAAGAAATTTGCATCGGCCTAAAACATTTTCACAGTACTGTACATATACACACATACTGTATAGGTTTTTGTGTGTGTGTGTTTGAGCTGTACTATGGAGGACCAAAAATGACATAAGTATAAATAAATAAATGCAAATATAAATGTAGAAATAATAAATATATACATGAATAAATGAATAAATAAATAAATGTTGAAATAAATAAATAAATATATAAATAAATGCACATATAAATGAATGAATGAATGAATGAATAAATATTTGCATAGGTAAATAAATAAATTAATACATTTCTTATTTATTTATATATTTGTTATATATTTACTTATATGTGCATTTATTTATTTATTCATTCATTTATTTATTTCAACATTTATTCATTTATTTATTTCAACACTTATTTATTCATTCATTTATTTATTTCAACATTTCTACATTTATTTATTTATTTATTTCCACATTTCTTCATTTATTTATTTATCTCCACCGTCCTGTACTTCCGGTATCAGTGAGACAGAACAAAAGGGACGGCACAGCAACATCGCGGCTATAACCCCTACTGCAGTAACAACTGCTGAAAATGAATGAGGGTCAACAGCTTAAAAATGTCGCTGCTGCAGGCCAAGGCAGGAGCAGTAGAGCCAAAACTTTTGCAGCTCAAAAACCAATCCTGCTTTAGAGCGAGGATAGGACCGCCTACCTAACTATCATACAAATGCAGAAATACAGAAATAAATAAATTAATAAATGTGGCAATAAATCAATAAATAAATGTAGAAATGTTGAAATAAATGAATGACTAAATAAATGAAAAAATAAATAAATGCACATATAAATGAATAAATAAAAATAAATATAAAAAATTAGAAATGTATTTATTAATTTATTTATTTACCTATACAATTATTCATGCGTGTATTTATTTTTTATATATTTATTTATTTATTCATTCATTTCTATGTGTATTTATATATGTATTTATTTATTTCAACATTTATTTATTTATTCATTTATTTATTTCAACATTTATTTATTTCTACATTTATATGTGCATTTATTTATTTATTTATTTATTTATACGTATGTCATTTTTACTGTAATACTTAAATATATAAATACATCTACATTAATTATAAGGAAAATGTGTTGATTATAAAGATTAAAATAATATAAAGACAATTAAAATAAAGATAATTTAATAATTCATTGATGTCTCCTCCTCAGTAAATTTATATCTTACTCCCTGAGAGCATTACACACGCACCAGTATAGTTTTTCTTATTTATATTTTCTGAGTAGGCTCTAAAAGCAAGTTATACCTTCTCTACACATATTTAATTGTACGCTTGTTTCTATAGATACAACTATCAACTAATAGAATCAAAGTACAGTAATAGTTTAATGTTAAATATGTTTATTGCAGTCATATTTACAAATATAATGCTGTTATATTTTTTCTTTTTTATGACATGACCATTTTAAATTCAGCATCACATTCTTGAAATAAGTACTTGGAAAATTGGGCACCAGCAGAAGCGAAAGTAGGGGCAGCAACATTAAAACATATTAATTTACTGACAATAATAAAATGTATCTATGATTTTCATATTTCCTTTTTTTGCCAATATAAAACATGAATAATTTAATTGCTCTGAAAAGCTCCACTATTTTACTTAATGTTGTTAAATTCTCCTGTTGTGTCTAACAGGATAACTGTGTGTGTGTCATTTAATTTTAAACTTTTTCAAGTAAAACATTTTTGTCTCTAGTATACTAATATACTGCATACACAAACAACTTCTAGTGTGATTTTACAAATTAGAGAAATGTTGACTAAAGCTTATTTGGTTGTAGTGAGTGTGTTTATATAAAAATGTGCTAGCTAAGTTAATAACATACACTTTTAACGAAGTAGCAGAGTGTGCAGGAACGTATTACTGAACTCTGGAATAAACAATACAAATAAAGATTTTTTTATATTAACTCACAGACACAGCACCATTTTATTTAACTAAAAAGCTAGCCAAAACAAAAATTACACAGTGACTTGTAGAGACACACAACCACTAAGTTAACCTAGCTGACTAGCTAGCTAATGTACAACATCTAAACAAAAGTTCTGTGGAAGCATTTAGGTTAGCTAGTAAAGAGTAACTGTTTATTTTACCTTCAGTGTATTGACAAATATCTTTCAATAATGATTACTTATCTTAGTATCTATAATTACATAATTATTGTGTGAAACCTTGTATTGTATATGCATTAACCAATACTCACATTATATTTGATCATTTTTACTCACAGTGTATTTTACACGCAATTATATAAAAGATTAACCAATAATCACAATATATCCTTTACACATATAGTAAAACATTGTTTGATATGGCATGTGACTAACACAGACTTTATTATATGACAAATTAACCCACATGATACATCTACTAACACATTAACATATAACATGTGAGATGTAGCTCAGGCTTGAAGTATTTTGTTTACTGCAGGACCCTAACTAACGGTCATCAATTCGACTGGTACGGGGCTAAATTGCTACAAAAAAGGCTATTAGATCAAAGCAGCCTTTTGGTGAGTGAGTGCCTCCCTAAAAAACCTCTGCTTCAAAGCGGGGGGTGACGCACACACACAGATAGTGCCATGAGGTTCCGTTCTGGAGGAACGCAGTCAAGGTCAAACACTAGTGGTCCAGTCAGACACGTGAAACTTCAGTACTAACACGTGCATGCTAACATGAGATGATTTTAACAACGCCTCATCAACAGGTTTCACGTCATTTGGGGTATAAAACATGGAGTCAGATCAGAGGGGGGTCAGAACTTATGCTGGGACGGCTGTTAGACGGTCTTTCATGTGTTAGTTCTCCTGAATATTCAGTACTTTGTAATAAATACTTGGTTTGCTTTCAACTTCACTCCACCTGTCTGACTCTCTCTATCAAACGAACATGCAGGGGAGTTGTACCCCGGACGAGAGGTGGGGGCTAGCCCACCTTTCATTTTCTTTTCTACAACACTAGTAAAGACCAATTCGCTAGCTAACTACCAAATTGGTTAACTAGCAAGCCTAAATGCTTTTACAGTATGTATGTTTGTAAAAGCATTTAAGCTAACGCTAGCAAACTGGCTGGTTTCTATCCTAGCTAGCTAACTGTTTATAGCTTAGCTAACGTAAATACCGAAACAGTACTTCTGTTCTGGCCTTGTACACTAGTTAACAATTTGAATTTCAAGTAAAACCATACTTTTTGGTTGTCTGTTAGTAACTGTTATAGCTACATTAACATTTACATTAACATGAAATGTGTTTAATGCTACATTCTGAGATAATTTAGCTTCAGATAATATCACCTTGATATGCTGCTAAGTTAGCTAGCTTAGCTAACTGAAGAGGCAACACAGATAGGGTTATAAATCATATTTGACGGCCAAAATATTTATTAAGTCAAAATAAATTATATTTCAAAAAAGGTACGTAATACTTAGTTAGGTTTGCTACCTACCTACAAACTTCAAAGGTTTCAGGATAGCTGACAGTTGAGGAACGTTGTAATGTTTGAGGAATCCGCGCACCAAGTGCTACGAGAAACCGCACGGGTTGAACTGGGCTGATGCGCAGGGGCACCAAGGTGTGCGTGTAGCAGTACTATAACAGGCTCTGTGTGTGTGTGTGTGTACTATAACAGGCTGTGTGTGTGTGTGTGTGTGTGTGTGTGTGTGTGTGTGTGTGTGTGTGTGTGTGTGTGTGTGTGTGTGTGTGTGTGTACTATAACAGGCTCTGTGTGTGGGTGTGTGTGTGTGTGTTTGTGTGCGTGCATGCGTGCGTGTGTGTGTGAGGAGCAGCATAACAGCGGGAGTAAGTATTCTTACTGACAGGAGTCATCTATAACTGTAAATAAAAAGAAAATATTCAAGTCAGCTTTGGTAGAAAAGTGCTAACAGTAGGGAACAGTCAGTTTTCCACTTTGTTAGTGCAGTGCTGGTACAGGGTCGTCTGCCGTATTTGAGCCAGTACATTCCTGTGTTCAGAGAATCAACAGGTCAGGTGCGTCAGTCGTTCACCAGCACCAAAACGACTGCTCAGTGACACTGATGTAGAACACTCAGAAAGTGACACTGGGCCAGCTGTGGGCCAGAAGTATTTTTCTGCTTGCGACTCTAAACCAGCAGTGCCGACTTAGAAACGACTCCGGGCCAAAGTCGCTGGCTATCTGGGTACTATGTAATAATATTACGTTATTTTTTTATTATTTTTTTTTTCTTTTAAAAATGGGGTTTAAGCAGATTACGACACACTGTAGTATTTTACTATATGTTGCTAATATTTGGAAGATAATGATGATAATAAGATAATAAAGTAATTAATAAGTAGTTATTATAAAGAAGACATTATTAGTAAGTAGTTCTCTGGGAGATATGTAAGTCTCAGTAATTATTGTGGAGTTAATAGTGAACTACTATAATCATTAGTTCAGTACTATCTACTGAGTAATTATTCAGTACTCCCTGGTAGTTAATAGAAAATATTTAGGTGTGAATGCAGCACTATTAATTAGTTACTGCTTAGTTACTGCTTAGTTACCTATTAACTATGGAACAGTATGATAAAGTGTTACCCTCTCCTCAGCTAGCGCTGCGCTTAGCAGCTAATACTGCTCCAGCCTCTGTGCTGAAGAACTAAACTGAAACTCCTGTATAATGCTGTACTTCAACAGAGTGGTTTTACTGCTCCTTACAACCTGACTGCTAAAATTCATACATAAGGCACACTGAAGATTTTTAGGAAAGTATTGCAGATAAAAACAGTGCCCTCTGTTGAGGAATAGTTGTAATGCTGTTTTCTCTTAGGAATGTGTCAACACTATTCCAGATGAAAAAATAGTTTATTTTTGAATAATAAGGTCTGGAGAACAGAAATTGTAATATAGTTAGATTTTCATCAACATAATTATATATAATATAAAAATAAATAAATATATGTGTACACAGTGCCTGTATAGTGTGATGGCTGCACTTTTAAATGTGTTATATAAACACATTTCTTAGACGAATGTTTATTCTTTTATATCTACATTTTTATAAAGATTATTTTTTATTATTTTAGAATATTTAAAACAATAAATAGATTGCATTACAGTACATTTTGGCAAAGTCAAAGGAGAGGAAACATAAATAAATAAACATAAATAAACTCACTCATAAATATACTCCTGTTCTCTTTCCAGTAGGGTGTTATTGTGTTTTTCTGGTGTTGTACAGGTGATAAAGGTGATAATGAATACGGAAGAGGAACAATCACTGATTTAAAAACAGATGACCACTCATTCTTGAAATGTTAATTTATGAAATAAATAAAGAGACTATATTGTCTCTATACAAGCATCCCTTAATTGTACTGGCAATGTCAAGTCGATTGTTTTTAATTATTGTTTTTTGTTTGAGGTCAGTTTATATTCTTCCACGTAACACAATTAACCAATGTAAATTCAGAGAGTTATTTTTTTTGTCATCAAAATAAATATAACATAGTTTCAAGATGCCACTGGTAAAAAATAGGATATAATAATACCTAGAGCAGAAAAGATGTATGCATTGGCTCTTTGCCTAATGACAGTGGAGGGCTAGTGTAACTGTGTTGTTTGAAATGATGGCACTTCATCCAGTACTTTGTGAATGAGTCAGGGTCGGGATGAGCTGGGGTGCTGAATATTCCACACTCTGACCCAATCCTATTGCTGTCATTACTAAATGCAATCAAATCCTCACAGCAATGCTCCATAATCTAATAAAATACATTTAACTGGACAGTATAGAAAGTCACTCCAACAAAAAACTGGAAACACACTTTTTATACCCTTAATTTTGGAAGAAACAATGAATGAGCATGTGTCCCACTACTTGTGTCCATATAGTGTTTTCTGATAATGTGCTGCTGGATGTGGTCGTGTTCAGGGCTCGGCCATTCTAAGCCACAGGCGTGTCAGCAGGCCTCCAGTCCAGTTCCTTCCTGACTTTACTGGGAGCTGTTCTACAGAATTTGCTGCTGATTCACTGTGTCTGCATTATAATGAAATTAACTTCTGATTAAAAGCATCGGATATCCTCCGCGGTCACTTTATCAGAAACCCCTCCCTTACTTGTGTTCAATTAGAGACTGTAGCTCATCTGTTGATGAACAGTGTATGCTATCTGGCCTCTGCCTGTTTGTGTCGGAGGTCAGTTTCTTGTCCAGATACTTTATTTGGACAAAAATTTTGGGACACTTGCTCATCGAATATGGATAAAGTGTCCACTGTATAGTAAAGGGTTTCTTTAAGACTTTGGAGCATTGCTGTAAGGTTTTGGTTGCAATCATTAACAAACGTGTTAGTGATGTCAGAATGTTAAATGATTACTACAGTATCTCATCTCCAGCTTATGACCAAAGTTTTAGATGGAGCACCATCATTCCAGAGAACACCGTTCTTTTGCACTGAATGCATCTCTCCCTCACCTCATCAGGTTAGCAAAAGTTAGTGGCCCACATCAATCAGAAGATGAAGCAAAACTGTCCTTTAGGATATAAAAAGCTGAAAAAAGACTGCGGTTGGGTAAATTTGTGTTTCAATACATTTTAAAAAATTACTTTCTGATTAGTTCTTCAAATTTTTATACAATTAGTAGTTATATTTGATTCTGGTATGCCTTAACTAGTGAAGGAGTAAAATTGAACTGCTACAATGTGTTTTATTTCTGTTTTGTTATTTTGCCGTATGGGGAGCAAAATAGATTTTTCATTTGTGCAACTATTTTTGTTATTATGCCGAGTTTGGGCTTTAATCATGTGCATCGTGCATCATACATGGGGAAAAGAGAGTTGATTAAAACCTCATGACCGATCAGTAATTGTACGTAATCTTAAATCAAACCTGTTTGAAATCCTGGTGGCCCTTTATGAAGGTATCTCACTGTTGAATCAGGCCCACAAGCTTAATTGCCAGGGCAGCACATTTCTTTGTTGTGCGTTCTCTTTCAGGGTCATCTCTTGACCTGTTTAAGTCAATGTTCTGTTGCTTTGACTCCTCCTGAGATCTCTCCTCCATTTTCTTTACAGTTGCAGTTTCGTATACAAGATTCTGACGTGTCATGTATGGACGTACAGTGTAAGCATCAGAGCATCAGGCCATATTGTGTGAGAACATGTATCATGAGCTGTAAGCTTTTACACCCTGAGTAAAACGATTACAAATATCATAGTGTGTATGCCCAGCTTTAAATTGTGCATCTGCATGTTTAAATGTGTTCATATTGGTGTCAGTCTCCAGCATTTACAGCAGCATAAGGATGTGATGGGTGATTACACTCCTCCTATCAGTTTACCTATATTGCAATTCCTATATTAGCTTCAAAATTTTTCACTTTTTGGCTTAAAGAGATCCATTAGGAGAGCCTCTTATCAGAATCTTGCTTTGGACCCAGCTCTCAGAACAGAAGTGTAAATGACCTTTGCAAGGGACATTTTTACAACTCCATACCATGAGAGAACCAAGCTTTTGGAGTTGTTCCTGAAAACACTCTAGGGAAAAAAAGCCAGGAATGTATTAATCCATTACAGTCGTTCTTTTGGGGAACAACAGGAACAAAAAAAAACGGACAAAACTGACACATTTTTAACAGTCATTAATAACTGTTTATGCAGGTTAATGTCAGCTTCTGATATAGAGCAGGTTTTTAATGTGAGATTATCAATCCACTGCGTTTAAAAAGTAAAACATGCACAGGTTCATCTTCAACAGAAAGAAGGACAAAATGGCTTTTTTCATTTTATTTCAAATTGTTTTCATATAAAATTTAAATCTGTGTTTGATCTGATCTGTGATGATTCCTGATCAAATGATCTTAGATCTTTTCAGCAGAAGCAGAAGACTGACAGCAGTGAGGCGATTCACACACTCTGGAAAGGGAAGAGGGCAGTGGCAGTCGCTGTTGTTGTTTGTTGTTGTTTGTTGTTGGTTGATGTTTGTTGTTGTTGTTGCTGTTGTTGTCCTCAGATTAGATAGAAAGCAGCGGAGCCCAGATGGAGCCTCTGAAACAATCAAATTATTATTAATTTTATTATTATCATTATTTTATCTGACTCACAAATTACATCGTATCACAAATATATATGTTTACCTTAAACAGTGATTCTCACATGCTGCCTGTTCTCCGGCGGCGGCCGAACGCCTTGGAGCCCACGTTGGTAGGAACAAAACTGCTGCTGCCCATTCCTCCCGAGCGGCTCAGGAAATCAGCCAATCGGTGAGTTACACACGTTGCTGTGTTACATGCCCGCTTCTGCACTAATACACTGCTTAAAATAAAACATAAAAAGAGTGAGCAAAAATCTACATCAAAAATATATATGCACTGCACCATGTTCCAAATTATTATGCAAGTGATATTTTTCTCAGATGTAATTGGTCAGTGCAAATGACAGCCAGTATAATTTCCAAGTTATGACCCGTTAAGTATAGAGCCAATTTTTATAAAAAAAAAACCTCCCAATGATGGTATTTTCTTTTTTACACAAAGTTTCAAAACATTTTTCTTCTTTCTTTTATTTGCAGCATTAAGTTATCACATTTACCAAAATTTAAAAACTATTTCAATCTAAAACATCTTAACAGACCTAGTTATTGTATATGTTAACATACAGTTGCAAGTAAAAGTATGTGAACCCTTTGGGATTACTTGGATTTCTGCATAAATTGGGCATTAAATTTGTTATGATCTTCATCTAAGTCACAACAATAGACAAACACAGTCTGCTTAAACTAATACTACACAAAAAATGATATGTTTGCATGGTTTTATTGAACACAACATGTTAACATTCACAGTGCAGGGGGGGGGGGAGTATGTGAACCCCTAGGCTAATGACTTTTCTAAGAGCTAATTAAAGCCAGGATGTGATAAGATTGGATGTGTTGGTTAAAACTGCCCTGTCCTATAAAAACACACCAGTTTTGAGTTTGCTGTTCCTAAGAAGCATTTACTGATGTGAATCATGCCTCGCACAAAAGAGCTCTCAGAAGACCTACGTTCAAGAACTGTTGACTTGTATGAAGCTAGAAAGGGTTACAAAAGTATCTTTAAAAGCCTTGATGTTCATGTGTTCACAGTAAGACAGACGGTCTACAAATGGAGAAAGTTCAGCACTGTTGCTACGCTCCCTAGGTGTGGTTGTCCTGTAAAGATGACCGCAAGAGTACAGTGCAGAATGATCAATGAGGTGAGGAGGAATCCTAGAGTGTCAGCTAAAAACTTACAATCTAACATTTTTGTTGTCAAATCTGCAAAAAGGAAAAAATTAAACAAGAATGGAGTTCATGAGAGGACACCACAGAGGAAGCCACTACTGTCCAAAAAAAACATTTTTGCATGTTTGAAATTTGCAAAAGTGCAAAAAAAATGTTGTTTGGAAGGAACACACAACGCTATGTGTGGAGAAAAAAGGCACAGCACACCATCATCAAAACCTCATCCCAACTGTGAAATATGGTGGAGGAGGCATCATGGCTTCTTTGCTGCCTCAGTGCCTGGACAGATTGCCGTCATCAAAAGAAAAATGAATTCCCAAGTTTACCAAGACATTTTGTAGGAAAACTTAAGACCATCTGTCCAACAACTGAAGTTCAAGAGTATGGATGACGCAACAGGACAACAACCCAAATCATAGAACTAAATCAACAGTCCAACCCAATTGAGATGCCGTGGCATGACGTCAAGAGAGCGATTCACACCAGACATTCCACGAATATTGCTGAACTGAAACAGTTCTGTGAAGAGGAATGATCCAAAAGGTTATTGCTGCCAAAGTTATTAAATCCAAAGGTTCACATACATTTTCCACCCTCACTGTGAATGTTAACATGTTGTGTTCAATAAAACCATGCAAACATATTTTTTGTGTGGTATTTAAGCAGACTATTGTTGTGACTTAGATGAAGATCAGAACACATTTAATGAAAAGTTTGTGCAGAATACCAAGTCCTCCCAAAGGGTTCATATACTTTAACTTGCAACCGTAACACCACTTCTTTAAAATCACCTTTTTGCTTGATGATACTTCAAAGGTTCTTAATAGAGTTGAGGTTAGGCAAAAGATGATGGCCACACCATGAGTTTCTCTCCTTTTTTGCCCAAAGCAGCCAGTGACACAGAGGTTTGTCATCCACCAACCATCCACTCTCCATCCATCTGGACTAGCCAGGGTTGCACCACATTTATCAGTAAACAGGACTGTTTGAAAATGAGTCTTCATGTATGTCTGGGCTACTGCAACCGTTTCTGCTTGAGAGCTCTGGGTAGGGGTGGCCGAATAATAGTTTTATGCACAACTGTAAGCCTCTGGAGAATCCTACACCCACAGGCACTAGCAGCTTCAAATACCTGTTTGCTGTTTTGTAATGGTATTTTAGTAGCTGCTCTCTTAATTTGATGAATTTAGCAGAAACCTTCCTTATTTTGCCTTTATCTGCATGAACCCATCTGTTATCTGTACAAACCTGTGGCCTGCTTAATTACGTGGAACAGTGCATTTTGAGTTTTTTTTTATTACTGTTACCATTAGGAGGTTTGTTCAATAAAATTGGATTTATAACTTAGAATTTATTCTGACTGTCATTTGCACTGACCATTTAGGAAAATCTCAGAAAAATACCACTTGTATAATCACTGAATGCAATCAAATCCTGACAGCAGGATGTAGTAGAAACCCTACCCTGGACTGTAAAAAGAAACAGGTGTCCCAAAACATTTGTCCATATACTGTATAATATAGAATCTATATAAAAAGATACATATATATAACACACAGTTTGTCACAATATTATGACCACCCTATTGTTCCTATGGTCATTGTCCATGTTTTCAGATCCACTGTAGTCCTGTATCTTTTTCTTTGCATACTTTATTATTATAAACCTTCAACCTGTTCTTCAGTGCTCAGGACCACACAGGCCTGCACCATAGCCGGTATGAAATATTAGCACTGATTAGCAAGGTGGTGGTGTATGAAGTGTTAGTGTTTGTGTTGGTAATCTTCTAGACTTTATTCAGTATTCAGAGGATTCAACCCGCAGTGGACTGGATATTTCTGGTTGGTATACTCTTCTCAGTCCAGCAGTCACAGTCTACAGGGTTCATACAGTCTGGAAAACTCATGGAATTTAAAAATAGCAATTTCCATGCCTGGATAAGTTTTGGAAAAATAAAAATACCCAGAAAGTTTTGGAAAAGTCATGGAAATGTCTACAAATGGAATGGTCTACAAATATTTGTGTTTCAGTTTATTGGTGAAGAAGTTCACAAATACATATAATAACAATTAATTATTAGTTTTATTGTCCATCTCTGCACTGATGTTTTAAAAATCATATGGTCATGAAAATTTGCCTCGAAAGCATGGATAAGTCATGAAAAAATCATGCATATGTATTGGTTAAAACGTGTATGAACCCTGACTCTAGTGTTTAAAAACTCCAGCAGCATTGCTGTATCCGATCCCCTCATACCAGCACAACACAAACTAACACCTAATACACCACCAACATGCCAGTCAGTGTGACTGCAGGGCTGAGAATGATCCACCACCCAAATAATAATAATAGCTGCTCTGTTGTGGTCTTGTGGGATCTTGACCTGAAGAACAGTGTAAAAGGAGGATGATAATAAATTATACAGATAAACAAATACAGGACTACAGTCTGTAATTATAGAACTCCAAATGCTCATTGGAGCTAAAAAGATAGACCAGGGGTATTTAATTAGAATTCAGTTTGGTCAAGTTAAAGAAAATTTCATCAGGCTAAGGTCCGGACCGTCGCCAGGGTTAACTTGTGTTATAATTCAGTGTTTTATTCTGTTTACTGAAGAAGCCTATAGTAGTGCTGTCAGTGTTTTATCAACAACTGAAAGACAAAACAAATTAAACATACTAGTATATTTCAACAATATGTATTGTTTTAAATAGGCCTGTCACAATAATTACATTATCAACCTGTCATAAAATAAATGGAAACACCCTCAATAATCTAACATATCGAGTCTAATAATGTGAATCTGTATGTTCACTTTGTTTCAAAATGCTATATTTATTCTATTTGATTTTATTTATATTAGATTTATGCCTGCCTGTCATAATAAAAATTACATGAATGATAAATCGTACAATATATGGAGAAATGTTTGCTGAACTTGGCCAAAATATCACCTTAAAAAAAAACAGTAGTTTTATTTTATTTAATATTATTACTCTAGCATACTTTATTATGTTGTGAGTAAAACTGATGGGGGAAGTTGCCAATGCTTTTTGTCCCCTGGGGTTTGCCTTAGTTGTGAGGTAGGGTTGTTTTGGGAGTAAAGAGAGCACGCCTGCGCTGGGTCCGGACCCGGACCGTGGTCCGCCTATTAGTGACCCCTGAGATAGACAATGACTGTAGAAACAAGTGGGTGGTTAAATATTCTGACTTGACTGTGTATATGCATCGGACATAGCTGTACAGAAAAGGTAAAGACAGAAACAAATTATACACAAAATTAAACATGTAATCATGCATAAACACAGTCACACACACAAACCGAGTTAAGTTAATATTACCTTACCTGCTAGTTTTAGTGAGAGTGTGAATGTGTGTGAATTTGGGAGAATTTGACGAATGTGTGTCAGATTAATTAGAGGGCATCAAGGCTGAGTTGTAATGAGTAAGGATGTTAAATGTGAGTGTGTGTGTGTGTGTGTGTGTCAGTGTGTTTTGCAGTATTGAGTGATAAAAGTAAAGCAGCTTCCTGATAGAAAAATATGTTTATTACAGTAAAAACACAGGTGAGCGCTGACACTGAGATCGGCCTGACTGACTGCTGAGCTGCTCTTCAGCGAGGTGTCTGAAATCTGCACTTCCAAACTCAACATGTTTCAGTTTGAACGTTCAGATTCAGAGCAACAGGAGAGAAACTCTGTACTGAAACAGAGCCGTTCACTCTCAGCTGAACCAGAATCAGCACAAACAACTGAAATCAGACTAAGAGGAGGAGGAAGAGGGTGTGGGGGGAGGAAGAGGGTGTGGAAGGGGGTGGGGTTCATTCTGGGAGGTCATTCAAGATGGCAGAGTCCACATGCAAATGCAGCGCAGGGTTAGATGATATCAAATGCATCTCCGTAGCCGCTGCGACGCTCGGTGACAGACAGGCTGCGTTTCTTGCCCGGTGTGCCCGCGCCCACGTCTGTCCGTGGGAAAGTCTGTAACTTGTGAAGTTCCTGCGAGAGCTTCCCGAGAACGCAGGTGCTGAGGTTGGAGCAGCGCTTGGTTAGAGCTCGGCCCGGGCTGTGAGGAGATAAACATGCAGAAACAAACTCAAAGTGACATGCACACTGACCCCATGCTCTCTTACTCTCTTTACATTAGCTCTCTTTCTCTTTCACACACACACACACACTCCTGTGGTTACATGCGTTTAACCCCTTAAACTGTAAAGACTCTTTTATAACTAAATACATTTAAGAATTCATAGTAAATATTGTGTTATATATTGAAATAATTCAAATTAAATACTGAAAAATAATCAAAGATATTGAATAATTCATAGTGGATGCTATGAGTACTTCACAGTACATACTACATTCACATTATTTACTGAGACAATTACAATATATAATAAGTACTTCATAATAGGGCAAAAAATAATATTGTAGCTAGTTAATTAATATTGGAAAATGAATAATTATCTGCTCAATAATTGATGGTGAATACTGAACAGTTTACAGTAGATACACAATAATTTACCATGTATTGGAATATTTTATAAGAGATCAATGAATAAATAATAATTTGTATCCAGTACTAAACAATTTGTATCCAAAGCTGAACAGGCCAGAAATACATTGTTTTAAAGACTCTACGTATCAGATAGAAATAAAGATCTGAGCTCAGTTATTTATATTGTTTTATCTATATTATATTTATCAAATATTTTCCCTTAGAAACATGTTTAATAATCCCTAAAATCAATTACTGTGCAATACTGCAGAGTTTAAGGGGTTAAAGGGTCTACATTCACACACTGTCCTAGACTCCATATATCATGCTGTACTTCAGTCACATGCTCTTCTCCAGCTATAGAGTGCTGCTGCTGTCATGCAATCATTCAGTCAGATCAGGGTTCTCATGCTTTAGTGGGCCTCTCTGCATTCCCCTCAAACTGTCTGCAAGCAGAACGTCCACTCTTACATTCCGTGATTAAAGAGTTCATGCAGCAGGACTGGGAAGGTGTACTGGTTAGAGCTGAAGGTGTTTGTACTGGAGCTGCTGTTCAGATCACATACCTCTCTCCACTAACCCCACCAGCAACACCGGAGCTTCACTGCACTACACTCAGCCTCCACTGCTTTTAACTGTTTCACAGACCAGTGGAACACAGCACAGGCTCTGTGCTCTAACATACATTACCATCAGTATCCAGACAGAGAACATGTATATTGAATGATTTGATTAAGGAAAAGAAATATGAATAAAAAAGGGGTTCAGATGTCTAATATTAGCCTAAAAGTGATAGTAAAATTTAGGAAGAGACAAAAATAAAAAGAACAAGGAAATAAAAACAATAAACAAATTGAGTAACAAAAAGGAGGATGACCTGATAAAAGAAGAACTAATGAAGGAGGCAGAGGTGAGAGGAGAAAGGGGAGGAGAGGGGCCGTACCTGTTTCCCTCACTTTGTTCCGCCTCCTCTGCTGTCATCTGAACGAACTCTTTAACAATGGCGTTTATTAACCTGCGTGCTTCATAATCCGTCAGCACCACCGTGTCTGTTACAGCATCTGCAGCAGGTCTGCATCCACACACACACACACACACACACCGTCCACTGTAAATTGAATGTGTGACAGCAGTTTAGCAGGTACAGCATGATGATAATGAAGATAATAGTGGTGATGATGGTAATGGTGGAACAGTCTGTTCTGTTTTATTAGCACAAAAAAGAACATCTTATCCACATCAAATCCATTATCAATAGGACAAGATGCCCCCTTTTATCTGAGAAAAAGACCACCAGGTGAGTCTTGCCTTTGTATTTGAAAAAAAAAAAAATTATATTACGTATATAATTTATATACTGTATGTTTATTTATGTCTTTTACTTTTTATTAATTGTAAATGAAATAATTTTACTTCGAATTTGACTATAAAAATTGATTTTAATGATGTTTAATGATTTCAGCAAAAGTTTTTATGTGGGTGTATGTTGACGTGTGTGATTGTGTGTGTTGAAGTGTGTATTTAGGACTGTTCTTACCTGGGAGCGGCATGGGAGCTGTACATTTGGGAGATGAGCAGAAAGTAAGCAGCGAGGAGGGCGGAGACTTTCACCATGAACATGATTCCACACAATAATAAATATACAACCCTGCTCACAGCGAGAAAAAACACACACAAACAAACACACACAGAAAAATACATCTGTCACAAAAAAACATCAAATCTCTGAAATGATAATAAACCAGAACCAGAAGGCTGAACCTGTAAAAAAGGTACTGCACCACTGCCTGCTGTTCTGAGAAACTTTGGCTCTAAAATGTGTTTTAGTTATTAATTCAAATGATAAATGGGTACATGCAGGGTCCAATCATAAATATACAGAACTATTCAACATTTTGGACACACCTTCTCATTCAATGTTTTTATTTTATTTTTTCCTACATTGTTAATGAATCCTGGAGTCATCCAGACTATGAAGGAACACATAAGGAATTTATTTAGGTGCTTTTGTCTGGGTTGCTCGTAACTGAGGCTGGTAACTCTAATGAACATTTCAAGTGTGACTGCACTTGAGAATATTTCCAAAGTTCTTTATTTTATTCTGATTGACTGACCTTCAGCTCTACCTGTTTACAACACAACTGAGGCTCTCAAACACATTAATATGACAAGTAATCAACTCTTAACAAGTTTAGCACAGCTGTTAACTGAAAGCCCTTCCAGGTGACTCTACCTCATAAAGCTGACTGAGAAAATCCAGCCAAGATGTGTAAAGCTGTCATCTGAGCAAGAGGTGTTGCTTTGAAGAATCTAAAATATAAAACATATTTTGATTTGCGTAACACTTTGTTACTATATAGTTCCATATGTTTTTCTTCATAGTTTGGATGACTGTAATATTTAAAAATAACTTATTCAATTTAATGTGTGTCCAAACTTGTGACTGGTACTGACTTTTGACTTTTACTTTCACTCTTTTTTCCCTTATTTTGCATCTCTTCCACTCTTCCTCTGTATCCCTCTAATTTCTCCTGCTGTCCATCCTCCTGTCTCTTCCCCTTTCTGTTCTCTCTCTTTCTCTCTCCTTTCATATAGATCCAACTTCATCCACTGAGTGTCAGACCTGATGCACTGTGTGTGTGTGTGTGTGTCTGGCTGTGCTCACTGTTCTAAATTAAATTAAACATTACAGGAAGCCGTCAACAATACACCCACAGCCCCACCCCTCAATACAGACACGCACACACACACACACACACACACACAGACTCCCATTTCATCAGTATAATAAGAAACACTGTCACCTTTGACCTGCTCACAATCTAGTGACCTTCCTGATCTTTTCTCTTTTAATGTTCCACACACTAACACACACACACTCCTACTGATAACATTTCTATACTGTAACACACACATTCCTACTGTTAACACTCCTGTACTGTAACACACACTCCTACTCATAACACTCCTGTACAGTAACACACACTCCTACTGTTAACACTCCTTTACTGTAACACACACTCCTACTGTTAACACTTCTGTACTGTAACACACACTCCTACTGTTAACACTCCTGTACTGTAACACACACTCCTACTGTTAACACTCCTGTACTGTAACACACACTCCTACTGTTAACACTCCTGTACTGTAACACACACTCCTACTCATAACACTCCTTTACTGTAACACACACTCCTACTGTTAATAATCCTGTACTGTAACACACACTCCTACTCATAACACTCCTTTACTGTAACACACACTCCTACTGTTAACACTCCTATACTGTAACACACACTCCTACTGTTAACACTCCTGTACTGTAACACACACTCCTACTGTTAACACTTCTGTACTGTAACACACACTCCTACTGTTAACACTCCTTTACTGTAACACACACTCCTACTGTTAACACTCCTATACTGTAACACACACTCCTACTGTTAACACTCCTGTACTGTAACACACACTCCTACTGTTAACACTCCTTTACTGTAACACACACTCCTACTCATAACACTCCTTTACTGTAACACACACTCCTACTCATAACACTCCTTTACTGTAACACACACTCCTTTACTGTAACACACACTCCTACTGTTAAAAATCCTGTACTGTAACACACACTCCTACTGTTAACACTTCTGTACTGTAACACACACTCCTACTTATAACACTCCTTTACTGTAACACACACTCCTACTGTTAACACTCCTGTACTGTAACACACATTCCTACTGTTAAAAATCCTGTACTGTAGCACACACTCCTACTCATAACACTCCTTTACTGTAACACACACTCCTACTGTTAACACTCCTGTACTGTAACACACACTCCTACTCATAACACTCCTTTACTGTAACACACACTCCTACTGTTAACACTCCTGTACTGTAACACACACTCCTACTCATAACACTCCTTTACTGTAACACACACTCCTACTGTTAACACTCCTGTACTGTAACACACACTTATACTCATAACACTTCTGTACTATAACACACACTCCTATTATTAACACTCCTGTAACACACACTCCTACTCATAACACTCCTGAACTGTAACACACACTCCTACTGTTAACACTTCTGTACTGTAACACACACTCCTACTGTTAACACTCCTGTAACACACACTCCTACTGTTAACACTCCTGTACTGTAACACACACTCCTACTGTTAATAATCCTGTACTGTAACACACACTCCTACTGTTAACACTCCTGTACTGTAACACACACTCCTACTGTTAACACTCCTGTAATGTAACACACACTCCTACTGTTAACACTTTTGTACTGTAACACACACTCCTACTGTTAACACTCCTGTACTGTAACACACACTCCTACTGTTAACACTCCTGTAATGTAACACACACTCCTACTGTTAACACTTTTGTACTGTAACACACACTCCTACTGTTAACACTCCTGTACTGTAACACAGACTCCTACTGTTAACACTCCTGTACTGTAACACACACTCCTACTGTTAACACTCCTGTACTGTAACACACACTCCTACTGTTAACACTTCTGTACTGTAACACACACTCCTACTGTTAACACTCCTGTAACACACACTCCTACTCATAACACTCCTGTACTGTAACACACACTCCTACTGTTAACACTCCTGTACTGTAACACACACTCCTACTGTTAATAATCCTGTACTGTAACACACACTCCTACTGTTAACACTCCTGTACTGTAACACACACTCCTACTTTTAACACTCCTGTAATGTAACACACGCTCCTACTGTTAACACTTTTGTACTGTAACACACACTCCTACTGTTAACACTCCTGTACTGTAACACACACTCCTACTGTTAACACTTCTGTACTGTAACACACACTCCTACTGTTATCACTCCTGTACTGTAACACACACTCCTACTGTTAACACTCCAGTACTGTAACACACACTCCTACTGTTAACACTCCAGTACTGTAACACACACTTATACTCATAACACTTCTGTACTGTAACACACACTCCTACTGTTAATAATCCTGTACTGTAACACACACTCCTACACATAACACTCTTTTACTGTACCACGCACTCCTACTGTTAACACTCCTGTACTGTAACACACACTCCTACTCATAACACTCCTTTACTGTAACACACACTCCTACTGTTAACACTCCTGTACTGTAACACACATTCCTACTCATAACACTCCTGTACTGTAACACACACTCCTACTGTTAACACTTCTGTACTGTAACACACACTCCTACTGTTAACACTCCTGTACTGTAACACACACTCCTACTGTTAACACTCCTGTACTGTAACACACACTCCTGTACTGTAACACACACTCCTACTGTTATAACTCCTGTACTGTAACACACACTCCTGTACTGTAACACACACTCCTACTGTTATAACTCCTGTACTGTAACACACACTCCTGTACTGTAACACACACTCCTACTGTTAACACTTCTGTACTGTAACACACACTTCTACTGTTATAACTCCTGTACTGTAACACACACCCCTGTACTATAACACACATTCCTGTACTGTAACACACACTCCTGTACTGTAACACACACTCCTTCTGTTAACACTCCTGCACTCCAGAGATGTATATTAATTAAGTAGAACTATTTCACTACTGTAGTTAAGTGCTAAAATACTGTATCTGTTCTGCACTGGATTTTTATTTTTATCTCTAAATCCATATTTTCAGTGCCAGAGCAGTAAATCGCACTGCCACCAGGTTTGATGAATATGCTCATCAATATGCAAATCAAGCGATCAAGCTTATCTTATAAACTTAGAAGAAGAATCCACTACTTTTGAATTTTGAATACTTTAGTGTGGAGCTTAAAAAACATACCAACTTCTACTCATCTTGCAGGAGCTACATGAGAATATTTTACAGATGGATTATCGCAAGAAATCTTTATGAACCTCTGCAACTCCTGCCGAAACATCTGGCAAGTTACGTTACACATGAGTTAGGCACTACTTCTGTATGTGTGGTTAAATAAATGTAATTCGTGTCAATAGTTTTAAAAATATTTTATTGTTCCTGATGAGCTGTATCTTGCTTTTCAGCACTATTGCAATCCAACAATTTATTCTGGCTGCAGCACTTTTTTTATACAAAAAAGTGCAGTCTGTTATTACACACATTTTTAACAGGTAATGAGTAACCTGTTATAACCTATGTGGTCATAACAGGTTACTCATTACCTGTTAAAACCTCCCAATCCTGACCCAATTGTTACAGAATCTGTTCCTGAGCACAGACTGCCCGCCTGCTGTTCTGTCTCAACATGGGCCTTTCTCACTCCAGGCTCTTTTTTGGATGGGGGATTCAGTCATGTCAGCACCCCCCACTGGCCCTGTCAAGTATTGTTTCCAGTGTAAACTATCAAACACACAGACACACACACAGACACACACACACACTTCTACACTGTTGCTTGCTATGAACATTTTAGACATTGTAGACACACACTACTAATGTATAACACTCCTGTACTGTAACACACACTACTGATGTATAACACTCCCGCACTGTAACACACACTACTGATGTATAACACTCCCGCACTGTAACACACACTACTGATGTATAACACTCCCGCACTGTAACACACACTACTGATGTATAACACTCCCGCACTGTAACACACACTACTGATGTATAACACTCTTCCACTCTAACATACTCTCACTACTGTATAACACTCTTCCACTCTAACATACTCTCACTACTGTATATAACTCTTCCACTCTAACATACACTCACTACTGTATAACACTCTTCCACTCTAACATACTCTCACTACTGTATAACACTCTTCCACTCTAAGATACTCTCACTACTGTATAACACTCTTCCACTCTAACACACTCTCACTACTGTATAACACTCTTCCACTATAACATACTCTCACTACTGTATAACACTCTTCCACTCTAACATACACTCACTATTGTTTAACACTCTTCCACTCTAACATACTCTCACTTCTGTATAACACTCTTTCACTCTAACATACTCTCACTACTGTATAACACTCTTCCAATCTAACATACTCTCACTACTGTATAACACTCTTTCACTCTAACATACTCTCACTACTGTATAACACTCTTTCACTCTAACATACACTCACTACTGTATAACACTCTTCCACTCTAACATACTCTCACTACTGTATAACACTCTTCCAGGCTACCATACACTCACTACTGTATAACACTCTTCCACTCTAAGATAATCTCACTACTGTATATCACTCTTTCACTCTAACATACTCTCACTACTGTATAACACTCTTTCACTCTAACATACTCTCACTACTGTATAACACTCTTTCACTCTAACATACACTCACTACTGTATAACACTCTTCCACTCTAAGATACTCTCACTACTGTATATCACTCTTTCACTCTAACATACTCTCACTACTGTATAACACTCTTCCACTCTAACATGCACTCACTACTGTATAACACTCTTCCACTCTAACATACACTCACTACTGTATATCACTCTTTCACTCTAACATACTCTCACTACTGTATAACACTCTTCCACTCTACCATACACTCACTACTGTATAACACTCTTCCACTCTAAGATACTCTCACTACTGTATATCACTCTTTCACTCTAACATACTCTCACTACTGTATAACACTCTTTCACTCTAACATACTCTCACTACTGTATAACACTCTTTCACTCTAACATACACTCACTACTGTATAACACTCTTCCACTCTAACATACACCTACTACTGTATATAACTCTTCCACTCTAAGATACTCTTACTACTGTATATAACTCTTCCACTCTAAGATACTCTCACTACTGTATATCACTCTTTCACTCTAACATACTCTCACTACTGTATATCACTCTTTCACTCTAACATACACTCACTACTGTATAACACTCTTCCACTTTAAGATACTCTCACTACTGTATATCACTCTTTCACTCTAACATACTCTCACTACTGTATAACACTCTTCCACTATAACATACTCTCACTACTGTATAACACTCTTCCACTCTAACATACTCTCACTACTGTATAACACTCTTCCACTCTAACATACACTCACTATTGTTTAACACTCTTCCACTCTAACATACTCTCACTTCTGTATAACACTCTTTCACTCTAACATACTCTCACTACTGTATAACACTCTTCCAATCTAACATACTCTCACTACTGTATAACACTCTTCCACTCTAACATACACTCACTACTGTATAACACTCTTCCACTCTAACATACTCTCACTACTGTATAACACTCTTTCACTCTAATATACTCTCACTACTGTATAACACTCTTCCAGGCTACCATACACTCACTACTGTATAACACTCTTTCACTCTAACATACTCTCACTACTGTATAACACTCTTTCACTCTAACATACTCTCACTACTGTATAACACTCTTTCACTCTAACATACTCTCACTACTGTATAACACTCTTCCAGGCTACCATACACTCACTACTGTATAACACTCTTTCACTCTAACATACACTCACTACTGTATAACACTCTTCCACTCTAACATACTCTCACTACTGTATAACACTCTTCCAGGCTACCATACACTCACTACTGTATAACACTCTTCCACTCTAAGATACTCTCACTACTGTATAACACTCTTCCACTCTAACATACACTCACTACTGTATAACACTCTTTCACTCTAACATACTCTCACTACTGTATAACACTCTTCCACTCTAACATACACTCACTACTGTATAACACTCTTCCACTCTAACATACACTCACTACTGTATAACACTCTTTCACTCTAACATACACTCACTACTGTATAACACTCTTTCACTCTAACATACTCTCACTACTGTATAACACTCTTCCACTCTAACATACACTCACTACTGTATAACACTCTTCCACTCTAACATACACTCACTACTGTATAACACTCTTTCACTCTAACATACACTCACTACTGTATAACACTCTTCCACTCTAACATACACTCACTATTGTTTAACACTCTTCCACTCTAACATACTCTCACTTCTGTATAACACTCTTTCACTCTAACATACTCTCACTACTGTATAACACTCTTCCAATCTAACATACTCTCACTACTGTATAACACTCTTCCACTCTAACATACACTCACTACTGTATAACATTCTTCCACTCTAACATACTCTCACTACTGTATAACACTCTTTCACTCTAACATACTCTCACTACTGTATAACACTCTTTCACTCTAACATACACTCACTACTGTATAACACTCTTCCACTCTAACATACTCTCACTACTGTATAACACTCTTCCAGGCTACCATACACTCACTACTGTATAACACTCTTCCACTCTAAGATACTCTCACTACTGTATAACACTCTTCCACTCTAACATACACTCACTACTGTATAACACTCTTTCACTCTAACATACTCTCACTACTGTATAACACTCTTCCACTCTAACATACACTCACTACTGTATAACACTCTTCCACTCTAACATACACTCACTACTGTATAACACTCTTTCACTCTAACATACACTCACTACTGTATAACACTCTTTCACTCTAACATACTCTCACTACTGTATAACACTCTTTCACTCTAACATACTCTCACTACTGTATAACACTCTTTCACTCTAACATACAATCACTACTGTATAACACTCTTCCAATCTAACATACTCTCACTACTGTATAACACTCTTCCACTCTAACATACACTCACTACTGTATAACACTCTTCCACTCTAACATACTCTCACTACTGTATAACACTCTTTCACTCTAACATACTCTCACTACTGTATAACACTCTTCCACTCTAAGATACTCTCACTACTGTATATCACTCTTTCACTCTAACATACTCTCACTACTGTATAACACTCTTCCACTCTAACATACACTCACTACTGTATAACACTCTTCCACTCTAACATACACTCACTACTGTATAACACTCTTTCACTCTAACATACACTCACTACTGTATAACACTCTTTCACTCTAACATACTCTCACTTCTGTATAACACTCTTTCACTCTAACATACTCTCACTACTGTATAACACTCTTCCAATCTAACATACTCTCACTACTGTATAACACTCTTCCACTCTAACATACACTCACTACTGTATAACACTCTTCCACTCTAACATACTCTCACTACTGTATAACACTCTTTCACTCTAACATACTCTCACTACTGTATAACACTCTTTCACTCTAACATACACTCACTACTGTATAACACTCTTCCACTCTAACATACTCTCACTACTGTATAACACTCTTCCAGGCTACCATACACTCACTACTGTATAACACTCTTCCACTCTAAGATACTCTCACTACTGTATAACACTCTTCCACTCTAACATACACTCACTACTGTATAACACTCTTTCACTCTAACATACTCTCACTACTGTATAACACTCTTCCACTCTAAGATACTCTCACTACTGTATAACACTCTTCCACTCTAACATACTCTCACTACTGTATAACACTCTTCCTCTCTAACATACACTCACTACTGTATAACACTCTTCCACTCTAACATACTCTCACTACTGTATAACTCTCTTCCACTCTAACATACTCTCACTACTGTATAACACTCTTCCACTCTAACATACTCTCACTACTGTATAACTCTCTTCCACTCTAACATACTCTCACTACTGTATAACACTCTTCCACTCTAACATACACTCACTACTGTATAACACTCTTCCACTCTAACATACTCTCACTACTGTTTAACACTCTTCCACTCTAACATACTCTCACTACTGTATAACACTCTTTCACTCTAACATACACTCACTACTGTATAACACTCTTTCACTCTAACATACTCTCACTACTGTATAACACTCTTCCACTCTAACATACACTCACTACTGTATAACACTCTTCCACTCTAACATACACTCACTACTGTATAACACTCTTCCACTCTAACATACACTCACTACTTTATAACACTCTTCCACTCTAACATACTCTCACTACTGTATAACACTCTTCCACTCTAACATACACTCACTACTTTATAACACTCTTCCACTCTAACATACTCTCACTACTGTATAACACTCTTCCACTCTAACATACACTCACTACTGTATAACACTCTTTCACTCTAACATACTCTCACTACTGTATAACACTCTTTCACTCTAACATACACTCACTACTGTATAACACTCTTCCAGGCTACCATACACTCACTACTGTATAACACTCTTTCACTCTAACATACACTCACTACTGTATAACACTCTTCCACTCTAACATACACTCACTACTGTATAACACTCTTCCACTCTAACATACTCTCACTACTGTATAACACTCTTCCAGGCTACCATACACTCACTACTGTATAACACTCTTCCACTCTAACATACACTCACTACTGTATAACACTCTTCCACTCTAACATACACTCACTACTGTATAACACTCTTCCACTCTAAGATAATCTCACTACTGTATAACACTCTTCCACTCTAAGATACTCTCACTACTGTATATCACTCTTTCACTCTAACATACTCTCACTACTGTATAACACTCTTCCACTCTAACATACTCTCACTACTGTATATCACTCTTTCACTCTAACATACTCTCACTACTGTATAACACTCTTCCACTCTAAGATACTCTCACTACTGTATATCACTCTTTCACTCTAACATACTCTCACTACTGTATAACACTCTTCCACTCTAACATGCACTCACTACTGTATAACACTCTTCCACTCTAACATACACTCACTACTGTATAACACTCTTCCACTCTAACATACACTCACTACTGTATATAACTCTTCCACTCTAAGATACTCTCACTACTGTATATCACTCTTTCACTCTAACATACTCTCACTACTGTATAACACTCTTCCACTCTAACATACACTCACTACTGTATAACACTCTTCCAGGCTACCATACACTCACTACTGTATAACACTCTTCCACTCTAAGATACTCTCACTACTGTATATCACTCTTTCACTCTAACATACTCTCACTACTGTATAACACTCTTCCACTCTAACATACACTCACTACTGTATAACACTCTTCGACTCTAACATACACTCACTACTGTATAACACTCTTCCACTCTAACATACACTCACTACTGTATAACACTCTTCCACTCTAAGATACTCTCACTACTGTATATCACTCTTTCACTCTAACATACTCTTACTACTGTATAACACTCTTCCACTCTAAGATACTCTCACTACTGTATATCACTCTTTCACTCTAACATACTCTCACTACTGTATAACACTCTTCCACTCTAACATACACTCACTACTGTATAACACTCTTCCACTCTAACATACACTCACTACTGTATAACACTCTTCCACTCTAACATACACTCACTACTGTATAACACTCTTCCACTCTAACATACACTCACTACTGTATAACACTCTTCCACTCTAACATACTCTCACTACTGTATAACACTCTTCCACTCTAAGATACTCTCACTACTGTATAACACTCTTCCAGGCTACCATACACTCACTACTGTATAACACTCTTTCACTCTAACATACTCTCACTACTGTATAACACTCTTCCACTCTAACATACTCTCACTACTGTATAACACTCTTCCACTCTAACATACACTCACTACTGTATAACACTCTTCCAGGCTAACATACACTCACTACTGTATAACACTCTTTCACTCTAACATACTCTCACTACTGTATAACACTCTTCCACTCTAACATACTCTCACTACTGTATAACACTCTTCCACTCTAACATACTCTCACTACTGTATAACACTCTTTCACTCTAACATACACTCACTACTGTATAACACTCTTTCACTCTAACATACTCTCACTACTGTATAACACTCTTCCAGGCTACCATACACTCACTACTGTATAACACTCTTTCACTCTAACATACTCTCACTACTGTATAACACTCTTCCACTCTAACATACTCTCACTACTGTATAACACTCTTTCACTCTAACATACACTCACTACTGTATAACACTCTTTCACTCTAACATACTCTCACTACTGTATAACACTCTTCCACTCTAACATACTCTCACTACTGTATAACACTCTTCCACTATAACATACACTCACTACTGTATAACACTCTTCCACTCTAACATACTCTCACTACTGTATAACACTCTTTCACTCTAACATACTCTCACTACTGTATAACACTCTTTCACTCTAACATACACTCACTACTGTATAACACTCTTCCACTCTAACATACACCTACTACTGTATATAACTCTTCCACTCTAAGATACTCTCACTACTGTATATAACTCTTCCACTCTAAGATACTCTCACTACTGTATATCACTCTTTCACTCTAACATACTCTCACTACTGTATATCACTCTTTCACTCTAACATACACTCACTACTGTATAACACTCTTCCACTTTAAGATACTCTCACTACTGTATATCACTCTTTCACTCTAACATACTCTCACTACTGTATAACACTCTTCCACTATAACATACTCTCACTACTGTATAACACTCTTCCACTCTAACATACTCTCACTACTGTATAACACTCTTCCACTCTAACATACACTCACTATTGTTTAACACTCTTCCACTCTAACATACTCTCACTTCTGTATAACACTCTTTCACTCTAACATACTCTCACTACTGTATAACACTCTTCCAATCTAACATACTCTCACTACTGTATAACACTCTTCCACTCTAACATACACTCACTACTGTATAACACTCTTCCACTCTAACATACTCTCACTACTGTATAACACTCTTTCACTCTAACATACTCTCACTACTGTATAACACTCTTCCAGGCTACCATACACTCACTACTGTATAACACTCTTTCACTCTAACATACTCTCACTACTGTATAACACTCTTTCACTCTAACATACTCTCACTACTGTATAACACTCTTTCACTCTAACATACTCTCACTACTGTATAACACTCTTCCAGGCTACCATACACTCACTACTGTATAACACTCTTTCACTCTAACATACACTCACTACTGTATAACACTCTTCCACTCTAACATACTCTCACTACTGTATAACACTCTTCCAGGCTACCATACACTCACTACTGTATAACACTCTTCCACTCTAAGATACTCTCACTACTGTATAACACTCTTCCACTCTAACATACACTCACTACTGTATAACACTCTTTCACTCTAACATACTCTCACTACTGTATAACACTCTTCCACTCTAACATACACTCACTACTGTATAACACTCTTCCACTCTAACATACACTCACTACTGTATAACACTCTTTCACTCTAACATACACTCACTACTGTATAACACTCTTTCACTCTAACATACTCTCACTACTGTATAACACTCTTCCACTCTAACATACACTCACTACTGTATAACACTCTTCCACTCTAACATACACTCACTACTGTATAACACTCTTTCACTCTAACATACACTCACTACTGTATAACACTCTTCCACTCTAACATACACTCACTATTGTTTAACACTCTTCCACTCTAACATACTCTCACTTCTGTATAACACTCTTTCACTCTAACATACTCTCACTACTGTATAACACTCTTCCAATCTAACATACTCTCACTACTGTATAACACTCTTCCACTCTAACATACACTCACTACTGTATAACACTCTTCCACTCTAACATACTCTCACTACTGTATAACACTCTTTCACTCTAACATACTCTCACTACTGTATAACACTCTTTCACTCTAACATACACTCACTACTGTATAACACTCTTCCACTCTAACATACTCTCACTACTGTATAACACTCTTCCAGGCTACCATACACTCACTACTGTATAACACTCTTCCACTCTAAGATACTCTCACTACTGTATAACACTCTTCCACTCTAACATACACTCACTACTGTATAACACTCTTTCACTCTAACATACTCTCACTACTGTATAACACTCTTCCACTCTAACATACACTCACTACTGTATAACACTCTTCCACTCTAACATACACTCACTACTGTATAACACTCTTTCACTCTAACATACACTCACTACTGTATAACACTCTTTCACTCTAACATACTCTCACTACTGTATAACACTCTTTCACTCTAACATACTCTCACTACTGTATAACACTCTTTCACTCTAACATACACTCACTACTGTATAACACTCTTCCAATCTAACATACTCTCACTACTGTATAACACTCTTCCACTCTAACATACACTCACTACTGTATAACACTCTTCCACTCTAACATACTCTCACTACTGTATAACACTCTTTCACTCTAACATACTCTCACTACTGTATAACACTCTTCCACTCTAAGATACTCTCACTACTGTATATCACTCTTTCACTCTAACATACTCTCACTACTGTATAACACTCTTCCACTCTAACATACACTCACTACTGTATAACACTCTTCCACTCTAACATACACTCACTACTGTATAACACTCTTTCACTCTAACATACACTCACTACTGTATAACACTCTTTCACTCTAACATACTCTCACTTCTGTATAACACTCTTTCACTCTAACATACTCTCACTACTGTATAACACTCTTCCAATCTAACATACTCTCACTACTGTATAACACTCTTCCACTCTAACATACACTCACTACTGTATAACACTCTTCCACTCTAACATACTCTCACTACTGTATAACACTCTTTCACTCTAACATACTCTCACTACTGTATAACACTCTTTCACTCTAACATACACTCACTACTGTATAACACTCTTCCACTCTAACATACTCTCACTACTGTATAACACTCTTCCAGGCTACCATACACTCACTACTGTATAACACTCTTCCACTCTAAGATACTCTCACTACTGTATAACACTCTTCCACTCTAACATACACTCACTACTGTATAACACTCTTTCACTCTAACATACTCTCACTACTGTATAACACTCTTCCACTCTAAGATACTCTCACTACTGTATAACACTCTTCCACTCTAACATACTCTCACTACTGTATAACACTCTTCCTCTCTAACATACACTCACTACTGTATAACACTCTTCCACTCTAACATACTCTCACTACTGTATAACTCTCTTCCACTCTAACATACTCTCACTACTGTATAACACTCTTCCACTCTAACATACTCTCACTACTGTATAACTCTCTTCCACTCTAACATACTCTCACTACTGTATAACACTCTTCCACTCTAACATACACTCACTACTGTATAACACTCTTCCACTCTAACATACTCTCACTACTGTTTAACACTCTTCCACTCTAACATACTCTCACTACTGTATAACACTCTTTCACTCTAACATACACTCACTACTGTATAACACTCTTTCACTCTAACATACTCTCACTACTGTATAACACTCTTCCACTCTAACATACACTCACTACTGTATAACACTCTTCCACTCTAACATACACTCACTACTGTATAACACTCTTCCACTCTAACATACTCTCACTACTGTATAACACTCTTCCAGGCTACCATACACTCACTACTGTATAACACTCTTCCACTCTAACATACACTCACTACTGTATAACACTCTTCCACTCTAACATACACTCACTACTGTATAACACTCTTCCACTCTAAGATAATCTCACTACTGTATAACACTCTTCCACTCTAAGATACTCTCACTACTGTATATCACTCTTTCACTCTAACATACTCTCACTACTGTATAACACTCTTCCACTCTAACATACTCTCACTACTGTATATCACTCTTTCACTCTAACATACTCTCACTACTGTATAACACTCTTCCACTCTAAGATACTCTCACTACTGTATATCACTCTTTCACTCTAACATACTCTCACTACTGTATAACACTCTTCCACTCTAACATGCACTCACTACTGTATAACACTCTTCCACTCTAACATACACTCACTACTGTATAACACTCTTCCACTCTAACATACACTCACTACTGTATATAACTCTTCCACTCTAAGATACTCTCACTACTGTATATCACTCTTTCACTCTAACATACTCTCACTACTGTATAACACTCTTCCACTCTAACATACACTCACTACTGTATAACACTCTTCCAGGCTACCATACACTCACTACTGTATAACACTCTTCCACTCTAAGATACTCTCACTACTGTATATCACTCTTTCACTCTAACATACTCTCACTACTGTATAACACTCTTCCACTCTAACATACACTCACTACTGTATAACACTCTTCGACTCTAACATACACTCACTACTGTATAACACTCTTCCACTCTAACATACACTCACTACTGTATAACACTCTTCCACTCTAAGATACTCTCACTACTGTATATCACTCTTTCACTCTAACATACTCTTACTACTGTATAACACTCTTCCACTCTAAGATACTCTCACTACTGTATATCACTCTTTCACTCTAACATACTCTCACTACTGTATAACACTCTTCCACTCTAACATACACTCACTACTGTATAACACTCTTCCACTCTAACATACACTCACTACTGTATAACACTCTTCCACTCTAACATACACTCACTACTGTATAACACTCTTCCACTCTAACATACTCTCACTACTGTATAACACTCTTCCACTCTAAGATACTCTCACTACTGTATAACACTCTTCCAGGCTACCATACACTCACTACTGTATAACACTCTTTCACTCTAACATACTCTCACTACTGTATAACACTCTTCCACTCTAACATACTCTCACTACTGTATAACACTCTTCCACTCTAACATACACTCACTACTGTATAACACTCTTCCAGGCTAACATACACTCACTACTGTATAACACTCTTTCACTCTAACATACTCTCACTACTGTATAACACTCTTCCACTCTAACATACTCTCACTACTGTATAACACTCTTCCACTCTAACATACTCTCACTACTGTATAACACTCTTTCACTCTAACATACACTCACTACTGTATAACACTCTTTCACTCTAACATACTCTCACTACTGTATAACACTCTTCCAGGCTACCATACACTCACTACTGTATAACACTCTTTCACTCTAACATACTCTCACTACTGTATAACACTCTTCCACTCTAACATACTCTCACTACTGTATAACACACTTTCATTCTAACATACACTCACTACTGTATAACACTCTTCCACTCTAACATACTCTCACTACTGTATAACACTCTTCCAGGCTAACATACACTCACTACTGTATAACACTCTTCCACTCTAAGATACTCTCACTACTGTATAACACTCTTCCACTATAACATACACTCACTACTGTATAACACTCTTCCACTCTAACATACTCTCACTATTGTTTAACACTCATACCCTCCTAATCACACTCACCCACTCACTTTTTCTCTTCCCCCACTTTCTTCTGTCCTCATCTATCGTTCTCATCTATACCTCCTTGTTCTCGCAGCTTTTTCCTCTTCAGTTCATCCTTGTTAATGCTCTCTCTCTCTCCTGTTTCTCTCCTATATCCCTGTCTTTGTCTCATTCTGTCTCTTGGTTTTCGTTCTATTCACTTTTTCAGTCACATTTCTCTCTCTCTTTCAGTTTTCTTTAGTATCTTTTTTACTTTCTTTTTCCTTTTGATTCTTTCTTCTCTTCTCTCCCTTTCTCTCTCTGTCTCTCTCTCTCTCTCTATTGTCTTCCACTCACTCTCTCCTCTTCTAAATCTTTCTTCTTAAATATTTTTTTCTTCCTTTTTCTCCATTTTTTACTTAATAATGTTTTTCTTTCTCCTGCTGTTCCTCACTTACTCTTCTATTTTCTTTTCTCACACAGATTATTATCAGATTATTATCAGTTTCAAATATAGTCTCTTATTAAGTTACTTGAGTTAAGGTAAAATCCTGGTCACTGACCTGCTGTCTGTCCACAGGTGAGAGTTTAAGCTGCAGCAGCAGCAGCAGCACTCTGAGTGCACAGCCTGTCAGAGAAGAGTGTCAGGAGTGAGCACTTACTGTGGGAGTGTGGAGTCTTCCTGCACAGACACACACAGCTGAGAGACTGTCAGCGAGAGACACACACAGTCGTCTTCTTCTCCTGTGGAGTGACTCCTGGTTCTGTAGAACACACCACAGTGCTGAAGCCTATATACAGGGCTTTGGCTGCTGACTGTGTTGGAGGCTAATTATCCACCGCCAACCAATCAGCTGCCAGAGATGGACCACCAACCAATCGGAAGTGGTCCCTTGTGTACGCTGTATGATGAGATCTATGACGGATGATGACATCATTGTTCATTCAGAGAATCAGAAACCTTTCCAGCTGTTTGATGTTCAGCATCTGCATCAATGTCTGCAGGTGTGTTACTGTGTTTAAAGGAATTCAATGAGGTCCATAATGACAGTCAGCATCCTGAGTTCCTCTTCTGCCTCAGCTTTCATAAGAGACATTCAGCCCCATCAGCTGAGGAGAGAGCAGCAGCTTCAGCACTCAAACACTCATGTGGATGAATGCAATAAAAAACAACATTGACAAAATCTAGAGTCCGTACTATATGTATCTCAGAATGCTCGGGGCAAACAGAGATGGGCTAGTTGACAAATGTTTGTACTCGTTATCATGTTTCACTGTAACTCAAGTCTATTTCACACTGAAGATCTCCTTTAATGCTCGTTTTACTGCAAACACATATACATTTATTTACAACTGTTTATGTAAATGTGGATGCGTAATTACTTTGCCTAATTCACATTTAATTGCCTGTTTGTAATATCTACTCTGCACTGTCATAGCTTAGAAACGAAATTACTGTATTTTTAAAAGAAATAAAATTAACAGTGAGTCAAATTAAGGACAATTTGTTCTCCAAAATAGTCCCAATGTCTCATGTGGCCACATGGGAAGAATAATTGCCCCTGGTGTATATTGTTCTGGGCTTGCATTGCAATCAATGGCAGTGATAATATTGCAAGAGTAGAGGGAAGAATATGTTGCAAATGAAAATTCTGGATGCAAAAATCAAATCATCCTTAAGAGGCTTAAAAACTTTAAACATAAATTCAAAAATAGTTAGACACTTGGTCAAAACTTCACAAATATTTTACAAAATGGAACTCTGCACTAAAAAACGTTTTCTCTTTTTCCACTAAAAAAATAGTGGTAACAGAAAATGTATTTATTTTTACATACTAAAATTTGTTAGTCCTCACACAGATTTTTGTTCTCTTTGTAATGGTTTGCATTTTTAGTGGTTATGTAAAACTAACCACTATTAGGAAATCAACAGAGAAGCCTCAGTCCTTTTTCATGGCATTTCCCTGTCATGATGTATTATTAAAATAAAATTGTTGCCTCTCACGGAAATTAATTTTTTAGAAGTTTTATTGTGCAGCAAGAATTTACAAAATGAACAAAAATGCCTTACAAACCTAAGTCACACTTTCTCATTTGTGGATGTCTCTACAAGAGGTTCTGATTTATATTTAGGATGCATTAAAAAATAAATCATGCAGTATGTCATGATGAAAAGCTCGAGCCACCTAATAATCATTGCATACATTGGTTGCTAAAACTAAAGTGTTAGATTCACTAGGTATGTTTATAATTAATTTGTGCCACTTAAAAATGCAGGCAGAGAGAAAGCATAAAAGTTCAGGTATAGCTTATATCAGTTCTACCTCATGATAAAAAAACATAAATATACTAATATAACATATATAATATATAAACAAAATGCATTAAGGGTGCCAGTTTAGGTGACTGAGGTTGTAATCAATTTTGAATTGACTTAAATATACAAAAACAAGCAATACTATGCTACGTAGGCAGATAAAGCAGCTGTGAGTATATGTGTGGCCTGGAATGATTCCCACCCTGAGCAAATATATCGCATTTGTAATAAAATGGTGACACATCATAAATTTGTTATATATGTTGTATAATAAATAAACACAAAAAGCCACAGCATGAAGCTACTGTTCATCGTTATAATAGCAACACGAACCATTCTCCCTTTTATAGGTCCAGATTTAAAGGTAGAAATGAAATATTGAGGTTATGTGATGATAGGCACAGCCAACAAAGCAGAACATTTCTGTACTGTTAACAAATAACGAGGGAAAGACATTAGAATTGGAGACAGCGCAGAACATAAACGAGCAAACATATGAAGACAGTCACTGGTGTTTTTACATAATTGCTGTTTGGAATGTTAGATGAACTAGTGAAATTAAAGCTGATTTGTTTAATTAAGAGACTTTTCTCTTCATTAAAGTAGGTCTATGTCAGGATGCGGGGTTACTGAACATAAATGCACATACTATTTATTTGACAAGAAATTAAGCAAAAAACTAACATAAAACAGGATAAATAAACAGAGAGGGTAGGTAGAAAAAACACAGAATATACTAAGACTGAGGTCTCAATAAGGTTGAGAGTCTCCGGTAAATGAGTCACCCTCAGTAACACTTCCATGGGAAGGCTCACAAGTCTCAGTGCCAGAATAGAGTCCCTCCATGGTGATTGTTGTATAAGATTTTGTTGTAAAAAGAGGTTGTCCGAGTGGAAAAGGATGTGATAGCATAATCCCAGAAACATGGCTCCAGCAGATGTATGTGGTCTGGAGCGCAAGCAGAGCTCCATGTTCACCGCACTGCTCTTAGCTATACTGCACTTCTGTGTCAAGAGTAATTTACCTGCCCACAGGTACAGACTGGCACACTGTTTCTTTTTCCACTTAAATCACAACCAGGAAATCATTCATTTAAGTAGACATTTACAATAAGCGTGATATAGCAGTCCACACAAACTGTACAGTATGTACACACAATGTGTGTAAATATGTAAATGTTTTATGTGTTATGATTACTGAAGGTAATACTACCCAAGTGAACATAAAAAACTTGTTAATGCAAGGTGTCAATGCCAAATGAACTTATCTTATTAATTTGCACAGTGCAGATTGACTACTGTCTAGTTATATTGCTGTTAATATTGAACAGGTCACCATAAAATTCTAGTATCATAATATTTGCACTCCCGAGAGATTTTAGAGCCACTACTGCTCTAGTTCGACTTTTAGTGGCAGAAAGGGTTATAAAACCCGATTTTTAGTAACGGTCAGTCTACGTCACCCCACTGATGTGAAGAGCTCTTCATAGTTTCCGCTTTGTCTCAGGGCGCAGAATTAACCTCAGAGGAAATAAACTGTAATGGTTTGCATCCATCAGACACCCACCAACCGGGTGTGGAGCTGAACGTTCCATTACATAACCAGCTCACACAGAAGACCAGTTTCAGTTTAGCCAATGACATATATCTCCTAATTCTTCGGGTTTAAATTGATTGTGTTGTGTTGGTTCAGCTCGTGGATTATTTTGCTGTAGATCACTCTTCTCACTCAGCAATCTTTTTATCTAATTAAATTAAAACAGTTTTTATTCTATAGTATTTTTTCAGTATAATTCAGCAGATCTCCATATAGCAGGGAGAACAGCTTAGGAGAGAAAGACAGATGGTACCATAAGGCATGCATGCAACAGTGTTATGAAAATGTAAAAAGCTGTTATAATAATATTGTACTTGTGTGTTAAGCAAAGTTTTAAAATTAAATCTTAATCAGTTATAACACCTTGATGTGTAGCTGCTGAAAATAGTCAAAATAGAGAAATCAGTCATATTTAACTTAAAGTCTAATCATTTAATGCCTGTTGCTTTTTTGACAAGAGAAAGCAATAACATTGCAGGGCAGGTTTGAAAAACATAGTTTTTTATAAGAGAAATATAAAACATTCAGCATTTTCACAGTCCTCAGTTGTCTTTTTGTCATCAGGTTTGACTGATATGTATAGTAGCGTATCGTCTGCGTAACAGTTGTAGTTAACATTGTGTTTAATTACAAAAGTGCTCTATGGAAGCGTGTATAATGTAAATAATAATGGACCTAAACAGAGCCTTCCAGAATTATATATATTGCTTTTGTCTAATTGTAAAATTAGAGAAACAGAGAAGAATAGAGTCAGACTTCATTTCCTACGCTCATTCTTATTCACCATCTTCTATTTATATAATAATTCTATAAAAATATTATATAATTTTCCATTCCACCTTAAACGGGCTACCTATGTTTACTTTACCTAATTAAGTGCGCTCCACTTGTCTGTGTCTGTCTGGATGACCAGTTAAACAGTGCTCTTTTCGATGCTTAAAGCGTGGGATATGTTTTTATAACTTAACCCCGCTTTAAAGTTATCCACAACTTTATCTCTGTCCTGTCTGGTGAGTTCCTTGGTCTTCATGATGCTGTTGGTTCACTAGTGTTCTCTAACAAAGCACTGAGACCTTCAGAGAACAGCTGTAATTATACTGAGACTAAATTACACACAGCTGCACTCTGTTAACTTATTCAGTGACTTCTGAAGACAATTGGCTGCACTGTATTTTATTTAGGGGATTCAGAGTAAAGGGGGCTGAATGCTTTCAGATTTTTTTTTTTTTTTTTTATTGAAAACAGTGTATCATATGTTGTTCACTATACCTGTGTGTGTGCACTCTGTATGTCTGTGTGCACTCTACCTGTGTATGTGCACTCTCCGTGTCTGTATTCACTCTACCACCGTTTGAGCACTCTCTGTGTCTGTGTTTACTCCACCTGTGTATGAGCACACTTCGTATCTGTGTGCACTCTGTCTGTGTGTGTGCACTCTACCTGTGTGTGTGCACTCTACATGTCTGTGTTCACTCTACCTGTGTGTGCAATCTCCGTGTCTGTGTTCACTCTATCTGTTTATGAGCACTCTCCGTGTCTGTGTTCACTCTACCTGTGTGTGTGCACTCTCTGTGTCTGTGTTCACTCTACTTGTGTGTGTGTGCACTCTCCGTGTCTGTGTTCACTCTACCTTTGTATAAGCACTCTTCGTGTCTGTGTTCACTCTACCTGTGTGTGCAATCTCCGTGTCTGTGTTCACTCTATCTGTTTATGAGCACTCTCCGTGTCTGTGTTCACTCTACCTGTGTGTGTGCACTCTTCGTGTCTGTATTCACTCTACCTGTGTGTGTGCACTCTCCGTGTCTGTGTTCACTCTACCTTTGTATAAGCACTCTTCATGTCTGTATTCACTCTACCTGTGTGTGTGCACTCTCCGTGTCTGTGTTCACTCTACCTGTGTGTGTGTGTGTGTGTGTGCACTCTCCGTGTCTGTGTTCACTCTACCTGTGTGTGTGCACTCTCCGTGTCTTTGTTCACTCTACCTGTGTGTGTGCACTCTCTGTGTCTGTGTTCACTCTACCTGTGTGTGTGCACTCTTTGTGTCTGTATTCACTCTACCTGTGTGTGTGCACTCTCCGTGTCTGTGTTCACTCTACTTGTGTGTGTGCACTCTCCGTGTCTGTGTTCACTCTACCTTTGTATAAGCACTCTTCGTGTCTGTATTCACTCTACCTGTGTGTGTGCACTCTCCGTGTCTGTGTTCACTCTACCTGTGTGTGTGTGTGCACTCTCCGTGTCTGTGTTCACTCTACCTGTGTGTGTGTGTGCACTCTCCGTGTCTGTGTTCACTCTACCTGTGTGTGTGCACTCTCTGTGTCTGTGTTTACTCTACCTGTGTGTGTGCACTCTCTGTGTCTGTGTTCACTCTACCTTTGTATAAGCACCCTTCGTGTCTGTATTCACTCTACCTGTGTGTGTGCACTCTCTGTGTCTGTGTTTACTCTACCTGTGTGTGTGCACTCTCCGTGTCTGTGTTCACTCTACCTTTGTATAAGCACTCTTCGTGTCTGTATTCACTCTACCTGTGTGTGTGCACTCTCTGTGTCTGTGTTCACTCTACCTGTGTGTGTGCACTCTCTGTGTCTGTGTTCACTCTACCTGTGTGTGTGCACTCTCCGTGTCTTTGTTCACTCTACCTGTGTGTGTGCACTCTCTGTGTCTGTGTTCACTCTACCTGTGTGCGTGCACTCTTTGTGTCTGTATTCACTCTACCTGTGTGTGTGCGCTCTCCGTGTCTGTGTTCACTCTACCTGTGTGTGTGCACTCTCCGTGTCTGTGTTCACTCTACCTTTGTATAAGCACTCTTCATGTCTGTATTCACTCTACCTGTGTGTGTGTGCACTCTCCGTGTCTATGTTCACTCTACCTGTGTGTGTGTGTGTGTGTGTGTGTGTGTGTGTGCACTCTCCGTGTCTGTGTTCACTCTACCTGTGTGTGTGCACTCTCCGTGTCTTAGTTCACTCTACCTGTGTGTGTGCACTCTATGTGTCTGTATTCACTCTACCTGTGTGTGTGCACTCTCCGTGTCTGTGTTCACTCTACTTGTGTGTGTGCACTCTCCGTGTCTGTGTTCACTCTACCTTTGTATAAGCACTCTTCGTGTCTGTATTCACTCTACCTGTGTGTGTGCACTCTCCGTGTCTGTATTCACTCTACCTGTGTGTGCGCACTCTCCGTGTCTGTGTTCACTCTACCTGTGTGTGTGTGTGCACTCTCCGTGTCTGTGTTCACTCTACCTGTGTGTGTGCACTCTCTGTGTCTGTGTTTACTCTACCTGTGTGTGTGCACTCTCTGTGTCTGTGTTCACTCTACCTTTGTATAAGCACCCTTCGTGTCTGTATTCACTCTACCTGTGTGTGTGCACTCTCTGTGTCTGTGTTTACTCTACCTGTGTGTGTGCACTCTCCGTGTCTGTGTTCACTCTACCTTTGTATAAGCACTCTTCGGGTCTGTATTCACTCTACCTGTGTGTGTGCACTCTCCGTGTCTGTGTTCACTCTACCTGTGTGTGTGCACTCTCCGTGTCTGTGTTCACTCTACCTGTGTGTGTGCACTCTCCGTGTCTTTGTTCACTCTACCTGTGTGTGTGCACTCTCTGTGTCTGTGTTCACTCTACCTGTGTGCGTGCACTCTTTGTGTCTGTATTCACTCTACCTGTGTGTGTGCGCTCTCCGTGTCTGTGTTCACTCTACCTGTGTGTGTGCACTCTCCGTGTCTGTGTTCACTCTACTTGTGTGTGTGCACTCTCCGTGTCTGTGTTCACTCTACCTTTGTATAAGCACTCTTCATGTCTGTATTCACTCTACCTGTGTGTGTGCACTCTCCGTGTCTGTGTTCACTCTACCTGTGTGTGTGTGTGTGTGTGTGTGTGCACTCTCCGTGTCTGTGTTCACTCTACCTGTGTGTGTGCACTCTCCGTGTCTTTGTTCACTCTACCTGTGTGTGTGCACTCTATGTGTCTGTATTCACTCTACCTGTGTGTGCACTCTCCGTGTCTGTGTTCACTCTACCTGTGTGTGTGCACTCTCCGTGTCTGTGTTCACTCTACTTGTGTGTGTGCACTCTCCGTGTCTGTGTTCACTCTACCTTTGTATAAGCACTCTATGTGTCTGTATTCACTCTACCTGTGTGTGTGCACTCTCCGTGTCTGTGTTCACTCTACCTGTGTGTGTGCACTCTCCGTGTCTGTGTTCACTCTACCTGTGTGTGTGCACTCTCCGTGTCTGTGTTCACTCTACCTGTGTGTGTGCACTCTCCGTGTCTTTGTTCACTCTACCTGTGTGTGTGCACTCTCTGTGTCTGTGTTCACTCTACCTGTGTGCGTGCACTCTTTGTGTCTGTATTCACTCTACCTGTGTGTGTGCGCTCTCCGTGTCTGTGTTCACTCTACCTGTGTGTGTGCACTCTCCGTGTCTGTGTTCACTCTACTTGTGTGTGTGCACTCTCCGTGTCTGTGTTCACTCTACCTTTGTATAAGCACTCTTCATGTCTGTATTCACTCTACCTGTGTGTGTGCACTCTCCGTGTCTGTGTTCACTCTACCTGTGTGTGTGTGTGTGTGTGTGTGTGTGCACTCTCCGTGTCTGTGTTCACTCTACCTGTGTGTGTGCACTCTCCGTGTCTTTGTTCACTCTACCTGTGTGTGTGCACTCTATGTGTCTGTATTCACTCTACCTGTGTGTGCACTCTCCGTGTCTGTGTTCACTCTACCTGTGTGTGTGCACTCTCCGTGTCTGTGTTCACTCTACTTGTGTGTGTGCACTCTCCGTGTCTGTGTTCACTCTACCTTTGTATAAGCACTCTATGTGTCTGTATTCACTCTACCTGTGTGTGTGCACTCTCCGTGTCTGTGTTCACTCTACCTGTGTGTGTGCACTCTCCGTGTCTGTGTTCACTCTACCTGTGTGTGTGCACTCTCCGTGTCTGTGTTCACTCTACCTGTGTGTGTGCACTCTATGTGTCTGTATTCACTCTACCTGTGTGTGTGCACTCTCCGTGTCTGTGTTCACTCTACCTGTGTGTGTGCACTCTCCGTGTCTGTGTTCACTCTACCTGTGTGTGTGCACTCTCCGTGTCTGTGTTCACTCTACCTGTGTGTGTGCACTCTATGTGTCTGTATTCACTCTACCTGTGTGTGTGCACTCTCTGTGTCTGTGTTCACTCTACCTGTGTGTGTGTGTGTGTGTGTGTGGACTCTCCGTGTCTGTGTTCACTCTACCTGTGTGTGTGTGCACTCTCTGTGTCTGTGTTCACTCTACCTGTGTGTGTGTGCACTCTCCGTGTCTGTGTTCACTCTACCTGTGTGTGTGCACTCTCCGTGTCTTTGTTCACTCTACCTGTGTGTGTGCACTCTGTGTCTGTGTTCACTCTACCTGTGTGTGTGCACTCTTTGTGTCTGTATTCACTCTACCTGTGTGTGTGCACTCTCCGTGTCTGTGTTCACTCTACCTGTGTGTGTGCACTCTCCGTGTCTGTGTTCACTCTACTTGTGTGTGTGCACTCTCCATGTCTGTGTTCACTCTACCTTTGTATAAGCACTCTTCGTGTCTGTATTCACTCTACCTGTGTGTGTGCACTCTTTGTGTCTGTATTCACTCTACCTGTGTGTGTGCACTCTCTGTGTCTGTATTCACTCTACCTGTGTGTGTGTGCACTCTCCCTGTCTGTGTTCACTCTACCTGTGTGTGTGTGCACTCTCCATGTCTGTGTCCACTCTACCTTTGTATAAGCACTCTCCGTGTCTGTGTTCACTCTACCTGTGTGTGTGCACTCTATGTGTCTGTATTTACTCTACCTGTGTGTGTGCACTCTCTGTGTCTGTGTTCACTCTACCTGTTTGTGTGCACTCTCCGTCTGTGTTCACTCTGTCTGTGTGTGTCTGTGTGTGTATGAACTCTACCTGTGTGTGTGCACTCTCCGTGTCTGTGTGAACTCTACCTGTGTGTGTGCACTCTCCGTGTCTGTGTTCACTCTACCTGTGTGTGTGCACTCTCTGTGTCTGTGTTCACTCTACCTGTGTGTGCACTCTGTGTCTGTGTTCACTCTACCTGTGTGTGTGCACTCTCCGTCTGTGTGAACTCTACCTGTGTGTGGACTCTCCGTGTCTGTGTTCACTCTACCTGTGTGTGTGTGTGTGTGTGTGTGTGTCTGTGTGTGTGTGTCTGTGTGTCTGTGTGAACTCTGCCTATCTGTGCAGTCTGAGATCTTAAAGTGCTCCTCTGTTTGAGAGGCAGTTCTAATGTGACTGCCTCCATTTGAGAAATGAAAATTTACGCTGGCAGGACGCCTGTCCCAACTGGACTGTCCAAAACATCACACACACACACACACACACACGTATGCTTAGTATGATTTGCATGCAAAACAAGGAGGTGCTCATAATTCTGTGTGATCGGTGCACAATGTTTTGTTTTCTAAATACAGTTACTGTATGCAGGATTTACCTGCACATATTGATACCATAACCCCTTCACCCTGTCTTCATTTCTTTTAAAGATTACACAGTACATCAGTTTCATTCTTACCTAGATTACCTTAAGCACCCTGGCTGGATATGTTCAGAGACTCTCCTTTTTTCTATAATAACAATCTGTATAGTTTTCAGTCTAAAAGCATCAAACCAATGTAGTAAACATGTAGTAATTTAAATCATTAGAATGAGCATGATGAGTATGATTTCAGTAAATCTACATCTATTGATAATATGAAGTGTTAGTGTTACAGTAAGCATACAGTATTACAGTACAGAGTACATTGTTGGATTACACACCTGTTTTCTTTATGAAAAGTTTGTATTGTTATTTATTATTAATTATTGATCTCTCAACATTCGACTGTATATTTTGACCAGTCTCTGCCATTGTAAGGCAATGATTGATAATATGCGGCCCTTATTTAATATGGAACATGTCTATAAACTTCCCTTATATATTAACAGGCATGATTTATCTGATAACTAATGCTCAATTCAGGAGATACGTACAAGAAATTGTCTAATAGAAATGTATATGTGTTATAGGTCTCAATAACTGGTTTAACTAATTTAAATGTAAGGATTTATGCAGGATTAACTAGCTGTTCTGGTGGGTAGGACAGTTCATCAGAGTAATGTATAATATATTGTGATCTACAGGACAGGAGCAATTGATAATTTAGGAAACAGCAGACAGATATAATTTGTAGGAGAATGCCAAATCAATAAAAATGGCTTCTGTGATGAGCAAAAGTGACTAAAAGTTGTGGAAGTTGAACAACGTATTTTGAGAAATTCTCCAAGTGGCCAAGAAAAACAGCAAATAAATACACAAACAAATGAGCAGGTGGATGGATGGATGGATGGATGGACGGACGGGCGGACAGATGGATGGATGAGTTGCTTTTTAAAGAGATTTAATACAGGACAACAATTGTGAACATATCTCATTTACACAGTAATATCAGTATTATAGGCACTGTTTCGTTGTAAAATAAAATTGTGTGTGGTTCTGAGAAAATATTGTCATAAATGCGAAAAATGTGAGACTACATTAACTAACTAAAGTACTTTAATCAATTTTACAGAACAATATAAATAAATACACAAATTAATATGAATGGATAGGTGAATGAGTGGTGAGATGGATGGATAGAATGATAGAAGCTTTTTAAAGATATTTAGCACACTACAATAGTTTAGAACAGATTACAGTAGAATATGTTTAACTGTAGGATAAATGTGTCGTGTAAAATAGATTGGTTAATTTGGTTCGTCTTTGGTTCATAAACATAAAAGGCTAGTTTAAGTGTAAAATACTGACTCTTTAATGAGTAAATGAATAAATGAATGAAGTCGCTGTTGGAGTTGTAGAGTGTCGCCATCTAGTGGGCACCATCTGCAACGACGATGCTTTTAAACACTGCAGCCCTTCTGTGTGTTTAATACATTTCATAAATCACATTCAGTGAAACATTACTAAAGTTAAAGTGTGTACATTTAATTTTAATATAATGACAGTGAAATAAAATGTAAAATTAGAATAAAATGAAAGTGACCGGTGCGCCATTTAAGGTGGAATTTAAATTGATTATTCACTCCCACTCTGGCATCTGTTGCTTTTCTCAGCAACTAAGTTATCAAAGAAAACAAAAGTTAAACAACTGTTGGATATGTTTATGTTACAATAAAAATAATGCATTATTATTCTTATTATTATTATTCTTATTATTGTTGTTATTGTTATTATTATTATTATCAATGCTGATGTTATTATTATTGTCAACAACAGTGATATTATTATTATTATTATTTTTATTATTATTATTATACTTGTAATGCAAGTAAAATTCAGCGTAATTTAATGTTTTTTTGCCTTCAGGGTTCACAACATATAATTGCACTATAATTTAGATAATGTACTAGTAACGATGTTATAAATATTAGTCTTTTACAGTCAGATGCAAATCATTTAAAAATTTGAAAGTCAGCACCGTTTAAAAAATTATTTTATTCTTGCACATAGATTTTAATTATTTAATTATTATATCAAACAATAATAATAATAGTAATAATAATAATAGTTTTCCACACTGATATTATTATTTTTATAATTCCACACTGATTTTTTTATATTTATTATTATTATTATTAATATAAAAGTTGTAATTCAAATAAATTCAGCGTTAATTTAATGTTCTTTGCCACCAGGGTTCACCACAACATATAATTGTGCTATAATTGAGAAAACTGTATTAATTAAATATTTTACAGTCAGACACTCAAAGCATTTAAAAATAAATATATAATATACGCGTTTCTATGGCTACAGAAGTGACGCGGCGCGCGGCAGCGTTCAGCGCGAAGATTGGCCGCTTGTTTTGTTTACAGAGTTCGAAAACTCTAGACCAGCAGCAGCAGCAGCAGCTTTTTCCGGAGGAGATTCAGGGATTTTTCGAGAGCAAACCCTTTAATTATTTCATATTTACTGTTTTATTAATTGTATTTTGTTTTACTTATTATATTATTGTTATATTGTCTGTTATTAATCTTATATAGTTTGTTTTTCAGGTGTCGGTGGCTGGTGAGGGTATACTGACACCCCGCGGTCCGACATGGAGTTTTGGCGTAGCAAAGAGCATCGCCTAGAGGTTAGTAAACAATTATCTAATTTTACACCAAATTCATAGTGAAGAGATAAAACTAGAGGTGTAGCAGCATAAATTACAGCAGCTGTTAGTTCTGCAGGCGGAGTGTGAGGAAGTGATGAGTAGCTAGCCTAACCTAGTTAGCATAACATTAGCATTTTATTTAATAACTGTATCAGTCTGGAAAGGGTTCCTTGCTTGGGTGCTATAAAGGGTGGTATATGTGCTCACAAATATCATCAAATAAGTTCTAAAATGTTCACTGAGCTGCTCACAATATCAGCATTAGCAGGGACAGTAAATTCTTGTAGATATTTTTATGTCCTATTTTTTAAAATGATTGTAAAGCATATTGCATGTATTTCTATTGCAGGGGGCTTCTGGTGGTTCAGGAGACCCCTTCATTCTGCTGCCTTTTTGTGTAAGTCTCTTTCAAACTTATTTTTAATCTGCCTAAAAATGCAGCCTGTTTAGTTTATACTGCATATAACCATCAGTTGTGTTTTTTTTTTCATATTTCTGAAGGGCACTGAGGAGCTGAGGGCTGCCTGTTTGCAGTGGCAGGGTGAGGGTCCAGACCCCTGGACGGAGCTCAGGAGGGTCTGTGATGGAAGGTGTTTATTGAAATGATTCATAATCAATGACGTGTGATGATTCATAAACAATGACGACTATTAATGATATTACTTTTTGTTCTATGCGATGATAATGTGTACTGTGACCATTCTACCCTCAGTGAGCTTTTTTTGAAATGCTGAGTAAGAGTTTTCTCTATCTGGCTATGTGTATGTGTTAAGGAATGCACGTCACAGTTGTTCTACAAATTCTGGCGCCAGGGTCATCTTCCTTTCTGCTTGCAATGTTTTGAGAACCAGCCTGATATGCTCACTAAGGGATTATGTCATATCACATGTCAGAAGAAGTTGACGTGTCACAATGGTGGCACTGTGCCCATAATTGGGAAGTAAGGGATGGGAGGATCTAAAAGGTATAAAGAGAGCTTGGCACCTCTTGCAAGGCAGGAGATCACTCTGTATTCACATGTGTGTCTTCTCAATAAATCTTGTTACTCATTCTGATCAAGACTCAGAGACTCTGAATATTTCTTTCTTCCTGTCATTATTTTTCCACCACAATTTGGCGTCACGGAACAGGATGAGCATGGTCTTGCGGCGGAGGGGGAGAGACTAGCACCTGCCGAGGACGCTCTCCAGCAAAACAGCTGGGCCCAAGAAGCAAGGGAAAAATTCCACAGAAAAAAGGACAAGTACCGCGGGGGTAAGTGCGGCCTCTCCCCCCCATTCGCAAATCCAGGCCTCATCGACAAACATTGGTGGTGAGTGACAGGTTAACTAATTTACTCATTAAGGAAATTTTAAATGTAAACAATTGTTCTTAAATTAATTTACTCCCCTCCATCCTTCCTTCAGCACTCCGCCCTGGACAGTGAATAGTTACATGACGGTGTACAAGACTAGCCTGGTCATAGCGAGGCCTTTATTGATGTATGTAAATATATCTTTGAAGTTAAAGAGAAGACTAGCCTGGTCATAGCGAGGCCTCTATTGATAGACGTGTCATTAGAGTAATAGGTCCCGGGACCGTGGGGAGGAGTGCATAAAATAATACTAATAGTACAGGGTACTGATTGTGTATTAAGCAGGGATAGAAGAAGGAAGGTGAGACGTGATTATTGGGGCTAAATTACTCTGAGTCATTAAAATCGAATGAGAGAACAAAAATGGGATCCCAAGTAACTAAAGAATTGAAATTTAATCCAAAAATTCATGACACAGCTCTTTTCAATCAAATGAGCCAAGACTATATGTGTATGTCTGTGTGTGTGTGTGTTTATGTAGTGTTGTTCAAAGGTTTGGAATCATTAGCATATTAACCCAATATACATATATTAAAGTAGGGCAGAATATTGAGCCATGCTGGAACTGTTCAATGTAACATGTTTCATTATCTTTATGGAAAATGCTGTAGAATTCTGAGGATGGCAGTTTAGTGAATATGTGAGACTGCTTCATGTTTAAATAGTAGTGATGAGTTATGTACAAATGTCCACATTGTGAAAGTCATCCCTGATTGAAACAGAAAAGAGATGAGGATTCCAGGCTTTTGATACAATGTGTGTGTGTGTGTTTCTGCGTGTGTTGAATAAAGCAGTGAGAGAGATAGACAAAACATCTCTTCTCTGCTATCTTCTATCACATTTGGTGTGTGTGTGTGTGTGTGTGTGTCTGTGCGTGTGTGTAAGTGTGTATGTTTCTAACATTTGTCTAACTCTGATATTCTGTAAGCGAATCTAATGATGAATATAATGTGTGTGTGGCTGTGTCAGAATCGCTCCCTATTCCAGAAATAGTGCACTATATAGTGTAAAACCATTTTTGCAGTACTGTTTAAAACCGCAGCAGTACATTCTGTTCCCTATATAGTTCACTATGAAAAACCTAATGCATCACAAAATTTAGAAATTCCAAAATATACTATAATGCAATGCAGTGCTGTTGTATTAGACGTCCTCAGAGCAGGACAAACATGGTTTATTGTTTGGTTGTTCCATAATTCGTTTAGTAAATAGAAAATGCTACATAGTGAAAGAGTTAATGAGTGAGCCATTCTGAACACAGCTTCTGTCTTCATGTGGTTTAGGCCTTTTCTATTATTATTCTTTTTTATTGAGACTGACTTCAGCTCAGTCTCAGCTGAATGAGATTTAAAGAATACACATATCTAATTTCTCTAGTGGTTCTCATGTATCTCAGTCTATGCTGATCTTTTGATTCTCTTAATGAGGATAGTAGATTTTAGAAACCAGTAAGAAAAGACCTTACTTTCTTTGGAAAGGTTTAATTTGACAAACTTAATATTGTATCTATTACGAGCTACAGTGAATTGGGTCTCTCTTTCTGACTTTTAAACAAGGAGACATCAGATGTTTTTTAAAAAAAAAAAAAAAAAAAAAAAAATGGAGCTTTTTGTTTTGCTTTCCATATGTTTTCTATTTCTCGCAATGAAGAACTTGCTTGCATATTCTTGGCTATATTTTGAGTCCCCATCAGAGCACAACAATATAATGTTAATGTTTATACAAGTTTAGAAATATCAAGCATCGTTTGGCTGGAAATAATTTTTGTTTTAGTTATTTCATGAGGCTAAACAATTTTTAACCATGTTAGAATTCCTTTCAGGATTTCTTTTTTATTATTATTTTTTTTCTTTTAAGTTTTTTTTTTTTGGAGGGATTTTTCTCTTTTGACTGATTGTTGCTCAGTGCTGTTTTCTGGGTGTTTGAGAAGGCGGGGGTGGTGCTCATCACAGGAGTTTTGACCCTCAGAGACAGGGTCCTCTGCAACAGTACTGTGAACATCATCTGAACCAGAGCACTTCATGAGGAGAGTCTCAGATGAGAGACTGTGTTTGGTCCAGCTGTCGGTCGATGGCTGGACTGCGTCTTCACCGGACCTGCTGTGATTGAAATGTTACAGCACTGGTCCAGGAAACTGGTTTCAGATCTGGAAGAACTGAGCGATCAGAGACCGCTTCAGACAGCACCTGCTCAACCATCAACACCACCCACCCCCAGCAGCCAATCAGCCCAGTGGATCCACCCCTCAGCCTGAGCCAGCAACAGAGACGTGAGACCAGATTTTTTATTTTTTTGCCTGCTTACTTTTTTTCCATTAAAAGGAGTGATTTTATTTAATTTTTTGATGTTTATGCCTCATGTAGAAAATGTTTGGTTAAACTTTAAATCTGGTGGTGACTCAAATTATGACTGTTTTACCTTTCTTTTTAAGAAAAAAAAAAAGGGAGGTTTTAGCTTTTTGGTTTCTCTTTTAAATAGTGTTTCTCATCAAAAACTTTGATGAATTAAAAATAATATCTAGTTCAGGGAAAAATCTTTAATTTCATTGTACACAGTAGCCAAACATGGTTGCTGGGCAGATTAATACATTAAAGGCCTATTACACATTGGCCCTCAATTTTCACTGGAAAGTTTTTTTTTTTTTTAGGTTTACATTATGTAATTTATGTTGCCTAATGACTATGATTTGTATAAAACATTTTTAATAACAATCATCTCCATTAAGGCTTATGTAAGGGAAGTTGTTTACTGGCTTTTGACAAAATTAATACATATAAACTCAGATGTAGTTGTAACTAGCTAAAGTAACCAAGCATGCTGGCTTAAATAAAAATCAACCATTTAAAATCTTATTAATACATCAATGTAGACTATCAACTACAAAAAGAGCTTTGCTTGCTCCAAAGGTTTTTTAAAAAATATATATATAGGGTAAGATAGAAATCTTTCTCTTATATGTGCATTAATATTAATGCTAAATTAATTCAATATATATAATAATAACTAGCTTGCTAAACCACCAGCTAACAGTCTTGCAACTATGCCAAACAAGTGAAACTTAAATATGTTTTTATTTTTTGCAATTAATTTACAGGTAGCACAGTTCGCAAAATATATATTGGAACTGAACAAGGAAAATAAATATTAGGCCAATAACTTCAAACAGGACCACTGCAGCTCATAGCTTCAAAATCACTGTCATAGGAACTAGTTAGTCTAAACTTAGGTGGACCATGCCTACAACAGCTTGTGGACACAACTCCACACACATTTAAATTCTAACATCAGCCAAATGTTTTTAGACTCAAGTTAACAGATGGAAAATAAGTTTACGAAGGATATAGAGGAAATGCACTGACTGCATCATACTCATCAGTGTTTTGGAAGAACTGAACTCTCTACTTAATAACTAAAATAAAAAGGGGGTGTTTTATGCTCTTTGTGTGTTCGCCCTCAAATAACAGCACTAATCAGACTAAATATTCTGAACAATGCTTTAAGGATTTCTGAGTATGTGTAAAGTTGAGGATTGTTTGTCTACAGATTGGCATTAAGAATTTTGGCACATAACAAACTATTTTAAAATAAATAAAACTAAGATTAATCTGAAGTGCACAAATAAGTTTTAGATGTGCTTCAAAGGAAGAACTGGGTGATCCCTGATGGATATAAACTGATAGAGAGTTACAAATCTTTGGTGCATAAATACAGAATGCAACGCTAAATGTTCTCAACAAATGAGCTGGAATTGTCGATCTGTCAGGAGTCCTGATATATACTTAGCTGCTAAGCAGTTAAGAGATTTTTACACTTTTTACACTAAATGAATATTAAAATCCAATCTAAATAATCTTCTCTCTTTTTTATGTGTGTGAGTTAGAACTGTAGCTGCAGCATTTTGACCACAATGTAATTTGTAAATTGTAGAGAATAATAATTGTAATCCAGAGAATAATGCATTACAATACTCTAATCAAAACAAAGGTGTAGATCAGCTTCTAAGCATCTAGTGTAAGAAAATGTCTAATTAATGTATAAAAAATATATACATTATTGTGGTTAAAGATTAAATTAGACAATGTGAAAGGTTAAAAGAAAATATGAAGGCATTTGATAAATAAATGTTGAGACTATGTATTCTATAGTCTAGAGCGAAAACAGTGACAATGTTGAAAAACATTGACTTGATTTTAACACTTTTAAACTTCATGTTGTAATTCTGGGAAAAAAAAAAAAAGAGAAAGTTAATGTAGTAAAATTTGTTTATGAATCTTCTCAGATCCATGGTGGGCATGACGAGGCAGGGAGAGTCCGGCGTGGGGACTGGTGTGCAATAGGCCCCAGCATGTCCACAGCTGAGATGAAGAAACACTTGTTCTCATACTCTGTATGCGGACACTTGTCATTACTCCCGGGGCTTCTTAGGCGTTATGTAGACCATCATGGAATCTTGGATGATTCCATTTGGTCTAGAAGGGGGGAGTGAAGGGTATGGTTGGAGATAACCACACCTTCACACTCTTATTCTTAAATGTTTTATACATTTATATATACAGTTATTATTTTTACTGTTCACTTTATAATTCACTTAAAGACCTTATGATCTCTGCTCTCTTTTTAACTGTCACTATGACAAGGCTTTGGAGGTTGTTTTTACTTTTTCAGGAATCAGGAAGGTCAGAGTGTTTTCATCAACAGTGAGAGCTGTGAGGAGAATGTGACCCTGAGTGGCAGAGAAGCTTCACTGCTGTTCTGCTGTTCTGGGACCAGTGCATATGAACTAGGAGACAACAAGTTATCTGAGTGAAGTGCTGGAAACCTCTCCTCAGATAGCCAGAAGATCTTTCCATCCACTCTTTTCCTCTGTTTCCTCTTCTCACAGACTTTAGGACACTTAAGGACTGTCTGCTGTGTTCATGAAGGACACAGTGCTGAACAACATCATGATAAGAATCTGTTGCTCAGACAGGCTGGAGCTAATCACGTCATTAAAACTGGACAACATGCTGTTAACTGGACTCTGCTGACGTAATCATATTGATAAGTTCTGTACAATCACATGTCATTTGCAAAATGTATAACTGCTTGGATGAAGTATGAGGAATTCTCTCTGGCCCTCGACTGGCTTTAGTTTATTTCTTTCTTTCTCTCTCTCTCTCTCTCTCTCTCTCTCTCTCTCTCTCTCTTTTCTAATATATATCTATTAATTTTTGTTCCGCCATATGCAGAAGAAAGGCCAGTTCCTGCAAGTTACAGTAGATACAATAGAGTTAGATACTGCATTTGGGCTAGACCGTTTGTTTAATGAAGGTAAAGAAAATTAGCTGTAAAAAGAAAATTTCATTATTGATTCAGAATCAAAGGGGGGAGTGTGATGGAAGGTGTTTATTGAAATGATTCATAATCAATGACGTGTGATGATTCATAAACAATGACGACTATTAATGATATTACTTTTTGTTCTATGCGATGATAATGTGTACTGTGACCATTCTACCCTCAGTGAGCTTTTTTGAAATGCTGAGTAAGAGTTTTCTCTATCTGGCTATGTGTATGTGTTAAGGAATGCACGTCACAGTTGTTCTACAAATTCTGGCGCCAGGGTCATCTTCCTTTCTGCTTGCAATGTTTTGAGAACCAGCCTGATATGCTCACTAAGGGATTATGTCATATCACATGTCAGAAGAAGTTGACGTGTCACAATGGTGGCACTGTGCCCATAATTGGGAAGTAAGGGATGGGAGGATCTAAAAGGTATAAAGAGAGCTTGGCACCTCTTGCAAGGCAGGAGATCACTCTGTATTCACATGTGTGTCTTCTCAATAAATCTTGTTACTCATTCTGATCAAGACTCAGAGACTCTGAATATTTCTTTCTTCCTGTCATTATTTTTCCACCACAGGTCCAGCATGAGTTTCTCGAGGGGAAGCTGAGGGCCCTCATTCAGAAGGTCAGTAAAGCACAATGAACAATTAATTAAGATGCAGAAAAACATCACAGTCACGTTTTACACACTGTAAATGCATGTATATGTCAACATATGTTGAGTATTGTTTTTAAAAATGGTTGGAATTTATTTGTATTGTAGGTGGAGTCTCACTGCGCACACGACTCTACCACTCTCCTGCCTTTTTGTGTGAGTCTCTACCAAACTGTTATTGTTGATTTGTCTTAAAATGCAGCGTGTTTAGTTTATATTGCAGTGTATATAATCCTGAGTTGTATTCAGGAGGAGCCAGACCCCTGGACGGAGCTCAGGAGGATTCAGCTTGAGTTCCTCGAGGGGAAGCTGAAGGCCCTCATTGAGAAGGTGAGAAAAGAACAATGAACAATTTATTAAGATGCAGATAAACATCACAGTCATACAGCTGCTTTCAAAACCAAATACCACCTTAAATCTGTTGAATATCTGTTAATATGTGTCTTTCAAACCTTCATCTTCCCCTCCATAGCAGCTTGCCTGTCCCAGGCCGCGTGTTGGGAATGTCCTGGTGCCAGTTATGGAGGCAGCCCCCGCTCACAGGCTGGACTCTACCAAGCCTGATATCCCAGGTCCAGTTGCACAGGTAAGAGTTTGCAGTTAATCCTAAATAATCTTTGCCTCTCTACTATGTTAAAATGATTAAAGATCTACAATTCATAATAAAAACCTGTAATAAGATGCTGTGAGAAAGTTGTGTGAAAGGAATAATAATCTCCTATTGTTTTGTTTTTGTCATTGACAGTGCAAAGAAGCTCCAGCTCCAGACTTCACCACCACCTCTCATCCGGAGCCATCCAGCCAGGGAGACACTGCACTGTCACCCACCACTAATACACAGCGCAGATCCCTGAAACGCCCTGTCACCAACTTTCGGACCTCCTTTGTGTGTCGTTTCAGGTCTCCTCGCCGAGTCCTGGTGCAGGTAGAAGAGGCAGATCCCTCTCACCGGCTGGAACTTCAGGACACAAAGCCTGAATTGGAGCCAGTGCCAGCTGCACAGGTAAGAGTTTGGACTAAATCCTGCTGTCAGCTATAGAAGATTCACTGTATATCACATTTACTGTTTATCTCATTTAATAATAATTATGTTAATTCATGGTATAATTTAGTCCAAAACACTTTAGACATAATTCTTGCAGTCACGGCAATATTGATAAGCATTTTACAATATATTACGTATAAAATTATATAAATATTTGACAAGCATTATGCAGTGAAATTATTAGTAAATTCTCTACAACAGTAAAGGTGTACAACAGTTCCCCTTCATTTCTGTGTCTCTGTCTCTGTCTCTTGTAGGACAAGGACGACCTGGAGAACGACGTGGAGGTCCTGGAGTTGGAGCATCACAGGCCAGGAGAGACAGCTCCAAACAGAAAGGTTAGATTTCAGTGTTAATTAAAGCAAAAGGATCAGCATATAAATCATAAAAATCTGCTCTTTTGTTGTACTGTTATGTTTGTGCATGTATATGCAATGTCTGTGTTAATGCTTTTTTACACCATGTCTTACTTAGTTCTTTGTTTTTTTATTTATTTTCATGCAGAGAGGATGGCTACAGCACCTGCTCAGCTGCTTCAGGTGGAAAGCAAGAAAGAGCTGAAAAGGTGATCTGTAGAGGATCTGGCTGTAGAGCTGTACATACATACACAAACACATACATAAACACATACATACACAGACATACATTGCAGGGTTAGAATTTTGGTAAATGGGCTGAGGCACACAGTAGTGGTCTGGAGGTTGTGGGTAATATTCTGTGATCTATGTCGTGTCGTGAGCTTGGAGGGAGGTGAGTCTGGGATGCCAGAATTCACTGCTGAGTCTTCCTGAGGTGTTCAGCGTAACGCTTATGAAGGGAGGTCCTCAGCGGATGACCCCTGTGAAGAGCTTGTGGCGTAGTGAAGGATCAGTGTATCAGTGGGAGAAGGGAAGGGTGGGTGTTTCATTTTTGGGATAAATGTTGCTGATTGGATGGTAAATGGCCACAGCAGCGTAGTTGTTAGCTGTAGGAGTTTATGGTTCTCGTGTAGTTTCATGTAAATGAGTGGGAGTGTATAGAAGGGAATGGGCGGAGCTCTAGATTTAACCACAGTTGCGTTACTTACATAGATATAGAGATAGAGGAATAGGATACACATAGAAATACACACACAGTAATACACTCACATACACACACACATACACATACATACACACAGTTTTAAACATATACATACACAAACACACGTACACAATTTCAAACACATATACACACAAATGTTTTTGTCTTTATGTGCATAGTTGTATGTATGTAAGTATGTGTGTTTTTGTTTCTGTGTGTATGTATGTATGTATGTATATGTGTGTTTGAAATTGTATGTTTGTGTATGGTTTTAAGTGTTTGAAATTGTGTGTATGTATGTGTATATATGTCTGAATGTATGTGCATGTGTTTGTATGTGTAAGTTCATGTAAGTATGTGTGTTTGTATGTGTATGCATGTGTATTCATGTCTGCATGTGTTTTTGTGTCTATGTGTATTTGCACGTGTATGAATGTGTCCGTATGAATGTGTGTGTGTGTGTATGTGTGTGTGTGTGTGTGAATGGGTATGTATGTGTGTGTGTGTGTGTGTGTGTGTGTGTGAATGTGTGTGTATGTATGTATGTATTTATGTGTGTATGTGATATTATGAATGGGTGTGAATGTGTGTTCTCCATGGATCGCCACCTTGCCGTTGGTGGAGAATCTTGTGTGTTCCAATGAACCTGAGAGCGATGCCGTCTGGAACTTAGGTTCCTGGTAGGGTCACCCATGGCGGTACGGTCGAGGGGGAGGTTCCAGACTAAGTGCGATCCAAAAAAGACCTCTTATGTGCATGTGTGTACGTATGTGTGTTTGCATACGTATGTGCGTGTGTATGTGTGCATGTGTTTTTGTATGTATATGCATGTATTTATGTGTGTTTCTGTGTATATGTATGTGCACAAATGTGTTTGGTATGTATGTGTGTTTTAAATTGTGTGTATATGCATGTGTGTGTGCGTATATATTTCTGTATGTGTGTTTTTGTGTATGTGCATGTAAGTATGAGTGATTGTGTGCGAATGCATATGTATGCATGTCTGCATGTGTTTTTATGATGTATGAATGTGTTTCTGTAAGTATGTTAATGTTTTTGTATCTGTATGTGTATTTGTATGTCTGTATGTATAAATGTGTATGTGTGTGAATGTGTGTTCAACATGGATCGCCACCTTGCCGTTGGTGGGGAATCTTGTGTGTTCCAATGAACCTGAGAGCGATGCCGGCTGTAACTTTGGTTCCTGGTAGGGTCACCCATGGCGGTACGGTCGAGGGGGAGGTTCCAGACTAAGTGCGATCTGAAGAAGACCTCTTATGTGTGTGTGTGTGTGTGTTCTCCATGGATCACCACCTTTCCATTAGTGGAGAACCTTGTGTGTTCCAATGGACCTGAACCATATAAAAACATTTTGGGCACCCTAAAAAGTTTTATGATTTTTCTTTATAAATCATTGTTGGTTCAGATCTGCAATTTCAGTTAAGTATATCATATAGAAGATGAACATAGTGATATTTGAGAAGTAAAATGAAGTTTGTAGGATTTATAGAAAGTGTGCAGTAATTCTTTAAATAAAATTTAAATTAAACAATTTTTTAAAAATTTGGGCACGGTTGATTGCTGGTCCAAACAACCAGTGATTTATAAAGGACTGTTGTAAATGTTTCAAAGAATCCAATTTGCCCGATTACCAATCAGGATGCTGCTTCTGATCAGGATCATGATGGAGATGACCATGATGAGGATACTATCTCTGGGTGCTCTGAGAGGCCTTCAGAGGTAAAATGGTCAACTACAAATTCAGTGTTATTTGTATTGAAATAGCTAATGCATTTATGTCCTACTGAATACACAGAACATACATTACACAGAACAAACAGAGCATTCCTTCCAACCTGGACCCTCCACATGCAGGCGTAGTAGGGTGACCTCTGAGGTGAATCAACACAGTCAGTTATAATTTATGTGTTTTTGTATGTTCATGAATACATCTCCCACAAATGAATAATGAAAATCTCTTTTTAAAGGTTGGAACAGACACTGTACGAGCATTGTACAAAAGAACACTGGAGCTGGATATACAGTACAAGCTCCTATAGAAAAAAGGATTAAGCCAAAAATATAACAACTGGAGTATGAAAAAATGCTATAGTAAGACTTATATTAAATATTCATTTAATGTACATATCAAATAATATTGCTGTATTAAGGTAGCTATCCTCTTTTGCAGAAACACCCCTGAAAGATTTTTTTTTAATAAAACTCAATTAGTGATATGAGTGTTTCATTTGTCTCTTAGAATGTGTATGTTCAATGAGTACTTTAGGACAGAGGTCCCTAATAGGCGGACCCATGCTTTGTCCAGTCCGGACCCAAACCGATAAACTACTAAGAAAGATTTAATTCTGACAGACAGTGTTCATTTAAAGTGGTGGAACGTTTATTTTCTTTACGGTTTACATGCTTTACAGCGCAGTAAACTTACAGACCAATCACATGTGCTGTAAGATAAGCAAACACTCTCCTCTGACAATCAGATCTGTGCAGATGCGAGAGCGCGGAGCCACACAGGTGAAGCAGGAGGTGAGAAGTCAGAGAATAAAGGGAGAAAAGCTAATACAGATGGTGCGCACCAGAAAAAGAAATTAAAATACTACATTTATAAAATATATAATCAGTAATGTAACCTTGCGGTGTTACATGGAGGAATTAAAGAGAAACAACCGAGACGAGAGTGATTTATCTATGGTCTTGACTAATCGTAAATCGCCTCAGATATTCACTCTCTGCATAACTGTTCTGCATCACCTACAGTGTATATATATCAGTCTAAAAGAACAGAAGATGACAGCTGAGTACTCAGCTAACTAACTAGTAGCTGGTATAATCCTACTGTAGTGGGAATGAACACGATTACGGCATCATAACTACTGCTAAACAAGACGAACAAGTGCGTTAAAAAGGCCTTTTTTGGATTATGTTACACGGGTAAAGTGCTAAAGCAGCCTTAGCAGGGTTAACTTGTTATACTACTTAAAAGAAAGCGAGGCTGGGTTACTGTAAACAAGAGACAAACTGAGCTAGATAAAGTTTACTGCTTATCTAATTGATCCGTTCCACCTTAAATAGTGCAGCAGTTACATGCTAGTTTCTCGGGCGCCGTAATCTGATTACTGTACCATTTAAGGTGGACTGATTAATTTAAATGAAAGGCCAAATTCAGGCTCGTACACACACATGGAGACTGCAGGAGGGAGCAAAGTGGCTCAGATACGGGTTTTTCTGGAACATATAAACGCTGCAATCAGGTGAAAATTACTGAATAACTAATGACTTGCTGAAAAGCTGATCTGCTGCAATGCAAGGTATGTACACCTGGACAGTAACAACATCCGGTGAAGCGCTGCGCAGCACTGTGGGATTTGTAGTTCATACGTATATTGTGTGACTACAGCACCTAAACCTCGACATTTTTTAAGGGAAATATTCGACTAATTTCACTATGCGAACTCATAAGAAGCGTTGTTTCTATTCTGTAACACATGCTTATAACGTTATTGACTTTACTTAAAATCTACAACATTTATAAGGTGGATTATTATGAAAACTTATTAAGAGTGCTGCTATAAAATCCGAGATAATTTAATGATGTCTGTGTTATTAATCCAGGTCTTTTGCAGTAATAATAACGCAGAGGGTCATTTTCTAAAGCATTTAAACAGCCCCGTTTAAAACAATTGATTTACTCCTGCACATTATTTAATTATAACAATAGTGGCAGTAGTAATAAACTAAAATAAAACAAAAAAAAAAAAAAAAGACAATGGGATTCAAATAAAAGCTTTAAAATTGCATGGAAAAATCGTATTTTTAATCAGTTATAAATTTATTAAAGTGTATATAAGTTACAGTTATTTAGATCTGTATAAACAGACGTTTGGTGTAAGGGTTTTCCCGCATTTTTTTCATATATATATATATATTATTAATATAAATGTGTCCTTGTGGTCAAATAAAGGGTCAAAAAAATATACAACACATAACTATATATATAACTATATGTCGATCTTAGAGAGTAATTTCCCTCTCTCCTGTGTAAATCAGTGACTCTGGGATCCTCTGGTTTGGTCTGAAGAGCAGAGCCGAGCGGAGCTGAGAGAGAGCTGCAGCGCGGAGATGGTGAGAAGAGAAACAGAATTAAAGAGAGGTTTTAGAGGGAATTCTGCGCTCTGGTTTCGGGCTGAGCTCGGGCTGTAGTCAGTAAGATTAAATACGGGGAGAATAATCGGGATTGTTTAGTTTAAATAGTTATTTAATAATAAACCATCGGGACCGTGAGTAAGCGTTTACAGCGGGGTAGCCTAGCCTAGCCTAGCCTAGCCTAGCTTAGCTTAGCCTATGTTAGTTTAGATTATGCTGTGTAATGTTAGATGGGCTAGTTTAGTAGCTTTGTGCTGCTGTGATTATTTGCAGTATATTTTAGTTTTTATCGTTATTGAGATGTTATATGCTCGTGGCTGATTATTAAATCAGGATTTGTAGCTGGCTAGCTAAACAAATCAGGCTCTAGAGTAATGCTGAATGACTAAGATGGCTAAAGCTAACTAGCTAACAGAAACTTCCTGATGTTTTAGCTGTCTTTGCTTATTTACTCTCTTAATATAAAACTAATGTAGCTAACATGTTTCTCACATCCGTTTATTCCATTTACCGTCTTCAGATTTCAGATGTTAATCTGGTTTATTCGACAGGTTTGCTGACCACCCGTAATTACATCTAACTGCTTTCACTTTCGACCTTAAACAATGATGCTTGATCATTCATACACTGATTAAACTGGCAAGATCCTTAACCCTCCTTAACACTTATTCACCCATTATTAATACTGGACCCCTAAACAGATTAAATCCTTTACTTATTAATTAATTACAAATTAATTAATGAATTGATTACTTATTTATAACCGGATGTTCAGGAGGTTGCAGTTCTTCTAGCTTGTTTTGTGAATGCTTTATACCAGCTGTTGAATCATTGAGGTAGATTAAGAAAATCAATTAGGTCTGGTAATGAGGAATGAATAGTTCTCCAACTCCATCTCTCACATCTATTGTCACACCATCATTTAAAGAACCTGCCACATAGTTTAAGACCTACTGTTCTATTTGCACTGTTCTTTTATGTCTATTAGACCTACCTACAAGTAGAGCTGTTAAAATGAATTTAACGTTTTGCTTTGATTACCCTATTGGTACATCAAGTGGCTTGAGTTCTGATACTACTTTAGAATTCATTAGAATTACCTTTCTCCTCAATGTGAATTAATAAGATTTTAGCATCCAGCTGTAGGGGAATGTTATAGGCTAAACAAAAAAACAGTAACATCATGCTTGGATTATTTAACAGTGAATTTCCAGGATTAGTAAATTGAAGCAGGAAAAACTAATCACAACACAATGGAATAAATTAAGTTAAACATCTCTAATTCAGTTTGTCATGTAACAAGCAGTCGTTCATTAAACAGACACTATCAACAGTATCCTCAGCACTGCATACTGTAATGTAATTTGTCATCTTTTTTCCCCCTCAGTTTCGAAACCAGTATGACAATGATGTCACAGTTTGGAGTCCTCAGGTAAAAATGTATTTTCTAACAATTTTTACTAATTTTTTTTATAAAGTGTGAGGTATCATACCTTATTGCATGTGTTGTTTTTTAGGGGCGGATCCATCAGATCGAGTATGCGATGGAGGCGGTGAAGCAGGGATCTGCCACTGTGGGGCTCAAGTCACGCTCTCATGCTGTTCTGGTAGCTTTAAAGGTATTAAGCCTTGTGTTTGTTAAAAAATGAGTCGGAGTTAAGAGAAATCTTATTTGACATGTGACCAGTGAGAAAGGGATGCTTTTTAAACATCAATTAAAGTGCTCCCTCTACCACTTACAATTAGCTTAATGACCTGAAGCTGTTTCACTGTTTACAATGTCAGTGAGTGTTCAGCAGAAGGGATTTATGATGACGTGAAAACACAAATGCTTTAAAGAAAGACAAAAAATAAATTCAGGAAAACAAGTCTACGTCAACTCATGAGTTCATGGCCTCGCCCACCTTGGGTCGGGACCGCCCACAGACAGAGCCAACAATGTTAGCTAAAGGGCTTACAGCTCTGTTTACACCAGCTAGATAATGTTAGCTATCTTGTGTAACTAACTATAATGAGACCTTTAATATACACTTGGGAAGCATGGTTTGACAAGGCAACACAACTCGACAGAACACCGGTCAAAGCACGCGCCATTCCATCAGATTCTATGATATCCAGCTGACTCTGACTAAGACGTAGTAAAACTGCCCAAGCACCTAATCATAGCCGCTTGGCCGCGGCAGGCAGCATCCGCTCGCCCTGCAGCATTGATAACATTTATTTTGACTCTAGCTCACAGTGCTATACCTTTACAGCTAAATATGTATCTCTGAAAACATTTGTCTTTTGAGTTTTAGAGCTGTAAAATTGACTTTAGGGGGAAGGCAGGTTGTGTTCTCTGCTGCAGTGCTGCTAGCAATATATATTTGCATGTATGAATATTCATGAGCAAGAGCCATAATCCTGTCTTTCTTAAGAGACCACAAATTCATTGAAATAAAGCAGGGCTGTACAAAAACACCCGACCATTTTTTTTCCACAAAAAACATCTCGCATTGTATTCATTTATACTAGAGACCAAAAATGAATAAGAAACCATTGGAATGAAACCTTTTAAAAGAGCAGCAAATAAATTTTTGTGTGAACTTTTTTGTATTACACTTATTAATCATGGTATACATTAAAAAAATATGTTACTCGTGCTGTGTTTTCCTCATGGGGCTGTATGACCTAACTATAAACTCATGTCCTATTAGTTTGAAATTCTTCTTCATTCTTCTGTTCTTCTAGTTTATTCATGTAAAGCACGTAAATATTAAAGTGTGTTTTTATTTTTTGTTTTAGAGAGCACAGTCTGAATTAGCAGCCCATCAGAAGAAAATTCTCCATGTTGATAACCACATTGGCATTTCTATCGCTGGACTGACCGCTGATGCCCGGTTGCTGTGGTAGGAACAGTTTTCACGAGTGTTGTTGTTGTTTAAGTATTTTATAGTTTATATTTCTGCAGATCTGTGTGAATTGTAACATTTAAATACTGTTTCACTTCTTAGTTGTTCCGTTTCAGTACTAATATAATATTCAGGCTAGAGATGGCATATGTGTGTAAATGGGATAAGCATTGGTCAGATTTCAAGATCGCTGAAACGCAGGACTATTTTCATGTTTACTGTTTTAAAAGGGTTCAAGAGTGTAAGTTAGGATGAAATCAGTGGTGAAAGCTTAAATGAAATGTACATTTCGAGTAAGAGAAAAATGTAACATTTAATTAATAATGGCTGATAATGTCTCATTTTGCTCCCTAGCAACTTCATGCGTCAGGAGTGTCTGGACTCCAGATTTGTCTTTGACAGGCCTCTTCCAGTATCTCGCCTCGTCTCGCTCATCGGGAGCAGCATCCTTTACTTTCACTGATTTTTTTTAGTACACTTCTTAGTTTTTGATTATATTTTGGTTAATTATAACTGTTACATCATATTTACATTTGACATCACATGTTTATAATGTCTGAAAAATCTTTTTTACATTTAACTTCAGATGTTCTGTAGCATAATTTTAAATATGGCAAGCAGCCAATATAAGTGTAAAATGCAGTATATCAAGTGATGTCTGTGTTAACATTAATTCAATTAAGGTCTGCTTTCCTTGTTTCCTCTCGTGAATTGGCCTGATTACTACTCAGTTCTGCAAATGTTAAGCAGAAAAAAAAACAATCTTTTAACAGTTTTTAAAAACATATTGATAACGATGTAATTGATTTACACTGGATCTGGCTTTAGCCTCCTGATTTGAGGGACTCTGCAGAAGGTAGTTTCATACATAACACAGATTTTTTTAGTTTATAAGTCAAAGGTTCTGGGACACTGTTCAGCTTACTTTAGTGCTGTATTTCATATATATGGCAGTATTTCATTCAGTAATAAATGAGGCTAACTAAATCCTCAACCAGTTAGTGGGATCCTGTTTGGAGCAATTAGTCGCAGCATAAATCAAACCAAATTAAAAGGTGAAAAATGTACCAGGTGTAAAACATGAATTTGTACACTATAGACAAAACTGGAAAAGGTGTGAGCTTCTCATGATCCCTGTGAAGTTTCCTTAATCTGTGAAACAGAAACCCAGATTCCTACACAGCGGTACGGGCGCAGGCCATATGGTGTCGGGCTCCTGATTGCAGGTTATGATGTAAGTAAAGTCACATGAACATTGTTTTTAAGCAGACTACAGTTTCCTGTTCCTGGTTTTCTGTTAAAAAGTATTAATTAAATATTTGTTTTCTGTGTGTGGATAGGACATGGGACCCCACATCTTCCAGACCTGCCCCTCTGCTAATTATTTTGACTGTAAGGCCATGTCTATAGGTGCTCGCTCACAGTCTGCTCGCACGTACCTGGAGAGACACATGGACGGCTTCTCTGACTGTAAGATCATCATCTTTTACACACTTTCTGTTATGAACGCAGAGTGGTTCAAAATGTCTTGTTGGAGAGAAAATTCTTAAGACATTTTAGACCCAAACTTTTTTCAAAACTCTGGTAAAACACTAAGGGTGTTTTTTATATGTTCTCAGAAATCAATTCATAAATAGACTGCAGTTAACTGAATAATTAAGCAGCCACATGAACAACATAATGTAATTTCTTATATCTGATAAGGTCTAAGTATCAGATTATCAAATCCAATAAACATAAGGATTTTAGAATGATGATATATCTTAGTCCATGTTTACTTTTAACCGGAGTATTCTCGGATTTCTCAGTCAGAGCTTGCAAGTAAACACACTGTGTGTATTGGGAGGTTTAATAACTTTCCGTAAGCAAGCTGTTAGGAAAATTAAACTCTTTAGATGTCCGGTTCCATTCGTGACTGATTATTGGCTTTATTATATTGATGTTTGTGGTGCAGATGTTTAATTGATTGTTTCTGATTAATGTATGTTACTGGTTGTGGTGTTCTCTCAGGTAACCTGAATGAGCTGGTAAAGCACGGTCTCTGTGCACTCAGAGAGACTCTCCCTGCTGAACAGGATCTCACCACCAAGGTCTGAATTCACTTCTCACTGATTTTCAGAAATGCAGAATCCTGCAGTGCAGCGAGACTCAGACTAAGCTTTGTGTTTTTAGAACGTCTCCATTGGAATTGTGGGGAAGGACATGGAGTTCACCATCTATGACGATGATGATGTTGCTCCTTTCCTTGAAGGATTAGAGGAGAGACCTCAGAGAAAGGTACGATTTCCTTTTAGTTCAGGTATATTTGTATTTTTCATATGGTTATCATATGTATAACTATGACATCACTGGGGATCTGCTACCTCCTGATATCAATATCTGTGCCACTTTTCCATCTACTGAAATCAGTCCCACTAATTCTTAGGCGTGCGTCTGGGCTAGTTCTGCTTTCTTTATAATCAAAGAGGAGTATGTAATTGAATTATAAATACTGAAATAAAACAAAAGCTCCATTTATTATAACATGCCTCAAAGTTTGTGGCTGGCTTTTCTGTTTGTTATTAGTGGACTATGATGAGTCAACACCTGCAATGTTTAGAAAAGCTGTTTCTAGAAAAGCTACTTAAGAGATGAGATGTATATATTACAAAGTGCAGAGGTCACCAATTTTCTGCAGTCATTCACTTCAGACCTCTAAACTTCATGTGGCCTTCAGATCAGCTCAGAACTGTAGATTCTGTAACAGGCCAGCGCTCTGTGTCTTGCAGGTGGCTCAGCCTGCAGATGATGCTCCTCCAGCAGCATCTGATGAACCCATGGAGCATTGAGGAGAGACCCCTCTGAAGTGAAAGGGGAGCTGCAACATTTACCCTGAGTAAAATAAATCTGTCACAACAACAGTAACTGTATGACTTTGACTTTCTATCTCCATAGAGTTCGATTCAATAAATGTTTCTTTTTTCTGAAAGGTGTTTGTGCTTTTTTGAAACGTGTTAAAACTGCATTTTTGCAGTCATTCACACCTGCACTTTTTAGTTCAATTAAAGCTCAGACTGATTCACACACTGATGCAGATCAGACACCTCACAAAGACCCATGATCTGAATTGTCTCCAAACAAGTTAGCATTTGTAGTTTTACTTGGTACAGATAACTATTAAAATGGCATCTCTGTTGATGCTCCATGTTCATTTCTATACAAGTATGTATAACACATTTGTTGTTGTATAACACATTTTGGGGTGTTGACAACTTTATGCACATCAGTCCTCTGTGATTTCACTGTGATGTAACTTTACCTGGAGTTGCTATTGTTTGTATGCATTTCCAATTTTCGGTAATAATGCAGTTGATGGTAGAATGTCTATAAACTATTTCAACAACTGCAATTCTGAGAGCTCTTCAGAATGACCCATGTTTGTAAAAAGAGAATTCATGGGTAGGTGGTGATTTTTATACACCTATGCAATGGGACTATACATCCACACACATCCAGATATTTTTTAGATTTTGCTCCGTCCAATTTGTTAAAATATTTTTTCCACACAGAGAATAACACTTGCTTGAGCTACTCACCCTGTAGTAACAAAAGACTTCACTACACCATGAAGAAGAAAGTAAACACAAGAGCTTTAATCTTAATTACACACTACTCCCTATGTAGTGAATGCAAGTCAGGAAATTATAGTTCTACATTTTAACATATCATTACATATTTGAAAAACATATTTTTAAAATAACAGTGCTAATATTGCAAAATGTGAAAACATATGCCATCTGTGTGTAAACGTAGTCCATAATTAATGTCGTTCACTACATGAGGAGTGAGTGTATTTGAAAATTTGCAAGAAACATGCATGTGTTGTAGCATCAACATAAAACACTTTCCCCCATTCACACAATAAGGTTGTTAAAAAACTCAGCTTGAAGAAGCATTTCAAAAAGCTCTATTTTCAGTACCAAATAGCACAGACGAAAACCTGAGTTTTAAAAATCTTCATATTCATGTGGATGGTAAATTTGATCTGTCTCAAATCAGCACTCATTGGTTTAGGGCATTTAGCAGCTTTATCTCATCAATGCTATCAGTCCTACAGTACAGAAATATCAACATGCAGAACAGGGTATAAATAACAGCACAGCCAGTATGTACTGGTGTGTGTGAAAACACTGCTGACTGGTTCGGTGTCTGTGTAAGTGGAACTCAAACAATATACTGAAAACTTAATAGTACACAATAAAAAAACTAGAGAATTAAACAAACATAAGAGGTGATAAATAATCCGTGTATCATTCGTTCATTTGATATTCAATTGAGAATCAAAATCGGAAAATTAAAAAACCAATTCGTTTTTTCGTTTTTGAATATAATACCAAAAAACGAATAACGGCTTGTATTTTGTATTTTTATTTGGTTATCCAAACAAAAATTGGAAATTTAAAAAACGGACCAGGAGCCGAATTTGATTTTGATTTTGAACTTGACCCATTTGTGTGCCCCGGAAGTTACTGATTTGTTTATTCTTGGTGGGTTTCTGTTGCGCGGGAGTTCACTGCAGTGTTATCTACACAGTCTGTATTGCTGTAGGCAGCATGGCCGGACTGGAACCACATTCTGGCCTAATTAAAGATCTTTTTGAAGGTGGTAAGACGCATGAAGAGATTTCGTGCACGTTGCAGCAAATGGGGATCCAGCGATGTTCTGCAATGAGTGTTAGAAGGTTCTGTGTTCAACACGACCTTAAGCGAAAAAGACATGTATCGAACACAGAATTGGAGAGGGCCGTTGAGGATGGAGAGTTTTATCTTGTTCAGAGGAACTAAACGCGTTGCAGTGAAAGAAGACGATATGACAACAGAAAAAATCTTTCAGGTGTTTGTCTAACGTTCCGTAGCTAAATGTCATATTTAGTAGGCGGCAATTCACAGAATAACATTAACTAAATATGACATTTAGCTACGGAACGTTAGACAAACACCTGAAAGATCCTGCCGATTTTTTCTGTTGTCATATCGTCTTCTTTCACTGCAACGCGTTTAGTTCCTCTGAACAAGATAAAACTCTCCATCCTCAACTCCATCCAAAGCCTACAGCAATACAGACTGTGTAGATAACACTGCAGTGAACTCCCGCGCAACAGAAACCCACCAAGAATAAACAAATCAGTAACTTCCGGGGCACACAAATGGGTCAAGTTCAAAATCAAAATCAAATTCGGCTCCTGGTCCGTTTTTTAAATTTCCAATTTTTGTTTGGATAACCAAATAAAAATACAAAATACAAGCCGTTATTCGTTTTTTGGTATTATATTCAAAAACGAAAAAACGAATTGGTTTTTTAATTTTCCGATTTTGATTCTCAATTGAATATCAAATGAACGAATGATACACGGATTATAAATAGGTGCTACATTGTATATATTATTTAAACAGCTCTAATAGAACCCTGAATTTCTGTTTGAATGAATATGTAAATATTTATATTGGTAGTTTAATATATGAAAACTGAGCTGAAGATAACAGCCTGTTTTAAATTAACTTCTCTAATCTCAGAAAAATCTAATTTGTATATATTTGTCTTTTTAGCCTACTGCACAGTATCCCACTCACTAATACTAGAGCTCTCAGAAGTGTTTAAGAGTTCAGAGTTAAATCTGCTGAAGTAAAGCCCAGGGAAAACCTAAAAAGATTAACATCTAGGAAATGGCTCTTTAAGGCTGTTCTGTTTATAATAAGTGCAAAAGTCATTCAGTAAAATCAAAACTACTTGAGAATAAATTATAATATATCTGATATAACAATATTTTCTGAATCAAATAATATTAAATGAATTATAAAATCATTATCATCAGCCACAGTCCTCATATAATCAATACTATAAATTATAAATACATAAATAAAGTAGGGATATTTTATTCAGGTCGTTCAGTTACTTCGACTGCTTCAGTCTTGGTCTTCCGTCTTATCAGTCGACTGCCTGAGATCGAAGTGTTCCAGACCAGAACTTCTCTTTCAGGTGAAAGTTTGTGAACTGTTTTGTCATCCGCTGCCTCCAGGCCCTTCATCATCTCACCAGCCACTTCTTCATCTTCATCACAGCCTTCAGTACTAACATCTTCCTCATTATAAACATAGTCTTCATCAAAGTCATTGTGCACATGTTCCCCATCCTGCCTGTTCCCTCCGTCTGCACATGTCTCTCCTCTGTCCTTGTCCATCTCTCGGTCCATTTCTTTGTCTATCTCTCCTTCCATCTCTCCAGCCACATCTCCATCCTTCCTGCAGTGGACCTTACTGGACTGATGGAAATGGCTTCTACAGCAGTGCTGATGCCACTCATTCATCAGCTCCTCGGGATAGACTGTCCCATCAGGGTAATCTGTTTTAAAAATAATTTGTTAGTTCACTTATTATATGATTGTGGGCTGCTTAAGACCCAAGGATTCCCTCCTTCTGTCCCCTTATAATAATTAGGTCTCAGGACATTGAAGGAGCATTATGTAAAAACTTGTACTTTTTTATCTTGAAGCAGTGCGTGCTTTACACATGCACTTGTTGACTAGCTGAGAGATACAAAAGAGGCATAAAAAAAACTTGTCATCAGAGTTGCAGAGTGCAGTCATCTGCATGTCAAGAACAAAGTAAGAATGACTGGGTATGTGTTTTAGTCCATATGGCAGCCAGTGGAGCATCAATATGATTTTGAAGCTGTTATTTAAAAAAAACATGCTACATGTTGCTTTAACACACCTTCCACATAATGCTCATAATTGAGGTCTGTAGTCTTCTGCTCTGGGGAAAACCCTTCCATTAGCTGGCCCTCCTGCATGACCCGGGTGATCTCCCTGAGCTGGAGCAGCAGCGCCTCCTCCTGGGCTGCACTGACAGGAGCCCTCCTACAGCACAGAAAAGTAAAGAAGTATGGTAAAGGTCTGTTTTTAGCACAGTACTTACACTGAAATGCTGTTGGTGGAACTGTTTTGCTACTGTTTGGTACTGGAAAACATTTTGAGCATGTCATTCAGTGTTACTGCTAGGATAAGAAGAATAACCAACACAAACTGAGCATCAACACATGAGCTACTGTCTCTTTCTGTAGAAATATACAAAGTTAAGAGGAAGAGACCTTTCTGGACTTCCGCACTGAGCCTGGGCTCTGGACACTATTCTCTCCATCACTTCCTCCGTCTCCTTCAGCCTCTCCTGAAGCTGGTTGAGCTCAAAGTCAGCTACAAAAAAGTGTTAAATAGTTTTATTAAACAGAATGGAACACAGAACATACAACTGAATGGTATGTTGCTAAATATACTGTTTTACTGTATTCAGTTGCATACTAAGTTGCAAACTAATAATCAACGTTTGAATGTTCTGAAATTCTCTCATGGAGAGTCCTAGATAGTGGGCAGACTGGGGAAGACTAACTAGAATAACAATCCAACAAATGTAATACCAAGTTTCCAACAAAAGAATTCTCCTACAGATTTGAACAGTATGAGTATTATGAATTGACTAAATTTTTCAGATATTCCAGCTCTGCCCATTAGGTGATCAGTTTCAGATAGAGCTGGGTGATATGACCCTAAATTTATAGTTTCCTCAACTAAAGTTAATAAACTATTATTATATTTGGACACTGCATTATATTATGGTATAAGTTGCTCGGGGTGGCTCATTGTCTCAGTTCTCCTCAACGTTGCTTCTAAGTACACAAGCAGAACCACACAAGGTTTTTAAGGGACAGTAGATGAATTCACATAGTGTGATAAATATTAACAAAATAAATAAAAAGGATATAATCAATTTGAACCAGCCTAATGCAGCTTTATGTTCTGAATGTCAGTTTTGATTCATTTTTTAATAATTGAGAAGCTCAAATTCTTGAGGAAACTACACACTACATGCTGGAACTTACAAATTTTCCTCTTCAGGTTTTCTGATCTCACAGCAGGAAACCTATTCTCATGTGGTTGGGTCGTTTTCCCTTTAGAGGTGATCTGTTGGGGAAAACAAAAACACTAAAGCTTCAGCACACATTTTTAGTGTAAGCAATCTACTAATGTGTGGATGATCATCACCTTAAAAATAATGTAAAGGATGTACAGAAGAATCCCAAATCCATAGACTGGAATGATCTGTCCCGCCAGGTTGGACTTGCCTCCTGCTGCCGTACCACCCTTTGCTCTGGCGATGGCCTCAGGGTTATGAGCCCGGGAAAAATGCCCCCCAGACGCCCGAGCAGGCTCTGGAGCCACCTTCCTGTGGAGCATTGGAGGGAAATGTCCTGCAGGCCCTGGACAATAGAGGACATTAGGAGAAAACACAGCTCATATGTTTGCACTTACACTCGGCCTGATGCAGAGGAACACTCCTGTGCAACTGAAGAACAGAACTGTATTGATACACACATTTCTTAGTTCTTACTAATTGTTGATTCTAAGGTCAGAATCTGAGTGAAATAGCAGGTAGGTAGTTTAGCTAAAACCTTTTCCTATAAAACCCTTTTAGGCCATGATTGGGACACCAAATTACCTTGATGATGGATCTCAGTGTGTTTCCATGTCTGTGTTACCTTCTTGCTCCCTCCTTTTGATCAGATCTGTAAGAGTATCGAATTCTTTGTATTCCATAAATAATTTCTTCCCATTATCTTTCTATGTATAATTGACTGCTCAATTGTTCCAGGGGTTTTATGTTTTGTATTTTTTCTGGATTTCTGTGAAGCTGTTCTGATCAGATGTAAAAAAAAAAAAATGCTATACAAATAAATCTGATTTGATTTATATCCAGTCATTATCAGACTGTATAACAGATGCTGCGTTTAGTAGTCTACTATTTTCTATAATGTGCAGAAAACTGCAAAAAAAATCCTTTTAGCCTAGGTGTAATAGCACTGGTCAATGCTTACCACAACACATAGGCTACATACTGGGAAACAATGCATATTTATTCGTTTTTTGTACTTTTTTATATAGTATAATTTTTAAAACACCTCTTTTTATTTGATGTATTTACTTTCTCTGGGCACCATCACCTTGAAATGAAGTCAAAATAAGGCGACTGACGAGGTTAACAGATTGCAAAATTGATTTTGTGAAAATGCTTGAATTCCTATATGAATTCCTATTAATTCTATAATATTCATGCATTTTCACAGAGATCTACCTGAAGGTACTGTGTGTATAAACAGTGTTTACTAATAAACTATCTGCACTTTCAAATCCCTCAGTGCCTTGTTTTAAATTTCAGGGCTTTAGAATTCTACCAGTGAAGTGTGGAGCTATTTTGAGCGTGTTAATGCAGAGCTTTCTAGCATTGTAAGCCAGTTGGGAGCATTGGCTAAAAGCCCTGTATTTTGGAACGCCTGGCGGTGAATAGAGACGCGCTATTCGACAAACGTTTGTACTCATTATTATGTTACTAACACCCCAAGTCCATTTCACACAGGTGTTGCATTGAATTTTGTGGCTGTTGAGTTGTGTTGACTGCACAGGGAGCTATTTCTCAGTTTTTGGACAGAGGGCCAGAAGCCTTAGCATAGGAGTCACAAATTCTGATAGCTGCTGTCAAAATGTGTGACTGCTCTGCATTTTTATGCACAAAATAATACTCATTTTTCTGTCTGTTACTTTTTTGCTCTTTGTGTGTGTGAATCAATGTCACAAATCTGTGAATAAATCTGGCGTTTTGCTTTCCTCTGGTGTAGACACCCTCTGATGTTCCTTATATGTTGTTTACATACGTAGAAATTTGTAACAAAACATTTATGTACAAGTGTATATGTGTCATTAATAGATGACAGTGTAAATACATGCATTTCTCATGGTTAGGCTTGCTGAAGGCAGCAGGACGACAAACAAAAGCGAGTACGAGCGTAAAGCTCGAGCATGTGAAAAGATACAGGGAAATAGCGCCCTCTAAGATCTAAGAAATTTGGTGTAACTCCGGATTTCTACTTTAAAAAATTATAATTAATAATCCAAAGTAGAGTCACTTGCATCCTCAGCTCGTCTGGAGGCACTATTTCCTTATTTTATTTTTGTTTCTTCAGTATTGTTTTACATTCTTTATAGATTATAAATGTATGTTCTAGTACTTCTACTGCCCGGCTCACAGTAACTGTACCCTAAATATCGCGCTTTGGTGACGTAATGCATAGTAACCACACGTGACTGTAAACGACAGGTTACCTTTCCTCCTCTAATAACGGTTATACCCCTAAATACTCCTTCATTAACACATTATTCCTTTATTACACTTCTGCTACTACTCTCTTCCCACCATAAACATACCCAGTATCTCAGCTCTGAACCAGTTAAACACCCAGAGGAAGATTCTCTCGCTTACCCTTAGCTTTGCTCTCCTGGCTGCTGCTGCTGTTATTGACTCCGGCTCTTTGCAGCAGCAGCGCCACGCACAGCGCGACCACCGACAGCAGCGCGAGCTGCAGGACCGCCGGCATGACGGAGCAGCTTTATACACACCGAAACAACAACAATAATAATAATAAATACATAAACTCTAATAACAGCGGTACTGCAGTAACGTTACTGAAGATGCTGAAGATGATGCTGCGGGTGATGCAACGGGGAGCGACGGAAATGCGGATTATTTTAAAATAAGTTAACGTTAAATCAAGAGTCGCCGTCGATACCACTATCACTACCTTTTATTTAACAGCTATAACATTAATACAAACAAATGACTAAAATAAATGAATAAAACTAAATAAAACAGTAAAAACAGAAACACTGCGAGCCATTGTCCCGCAGAGGCGGGGGCGGAGCTTAACATACAGTCTCGGACTTACTCGCGAGATTTAGCGCCGCTCTCTCTCTTTCCACTTCCCGCTCCAAGATGGTGAGTTTGTGTCCGCGCTGGGACCAACAGCATTACTATTATAAATAAAATCCACCTCAATCCGCCAATTTAAACCCCTAAAATTACAATAATCACATTACCCAGCTTATCCGCGAAGTATGTAGGCCCATGTGGCGCGGATATTGTTAAGATTAGACACAAAAACTGAGAGAAAATGTTGAGTTTGGTTCTGGAGGTTAGCCGAGGAGGCCGTGTGCGGATTAAAGTGGAAAATAAAGCACTAGTGTGCATTATAGTGAACTGATATAACTCTCGTTTAATACGCGGAGTGTGGTATGAGCTGGGTCTAAGTTATAGAGGTTATTAAGGACCGTGTTTTGTGTGAATTAGCTAGCGTTAGTTGGGTTGTTGGGTCGTTAGCCGGTTAGCCTGTAGCCTGCTGTGGTCAGAGCGGATCTGGTAAACCGGTTCGGTTGGACTTAGGCTAACCTCATGACGACCCAATAATTCAGTTACAGCAACAGTCAGTTCAGGGGGAAAATCAAAGCTATGATTTGAGCTTGGAATTCGCCGTTCCACCAAAAAGGCACCAAGTGCTGTAACTTGTGTACCAGTTAAGGTAGAGCGGTTAATTGGACTCAGAATCCACCTTAAACCTTTACATCTCTTCTCTGCAGCCTACCAAGACGAGCAAGACCAGGAAGCTCCGTGGACATGTGAGCCACGGCCACGGTCGAGTGGGTAAGCAACTGATTTTTGTCTTAGCAGTCTCTTTAAACCGGTGTATTAATGCTGGAAATCATCCTAACCGTGCCCTCTTCCCTCAGGTAAACACAGAAAGCACCCTGGAGGCCGCGGTAATGCCGGTGGCATGCATCACCATAGAATCAACTTCGACAAGTAGTAAGTGAACTCGTTTTTGTTTCATAACTAGAATTCTCCCGATTCAGTCAAGAGGTCTGACTTATAACAGACTCCAGTTGAAGAGTTTAAACTATCAGATTCTGCCCAACTATCAGAACAGGTCGAAAAATCAGTATTTTAATTATCTGTCACTGAAATCAGATGTGATTTTAAGTTTAATCCTATCATACATTACACAGCTTTACCTCCTCCTGTCAGCTATGACTGCACCAGAGTCTGCAGACTAAAGCCAACTAATCCCCCCCCAGATGCCCGAGCAGTTTCACAGAACCTCCACTAATTGAAATCTGGGTTAAAATCAGCCTAAAATTCTGTAGTGTAACTCCAGATTTACAGGGTTGAGGGATATATACCCTTGTCCTGTGTCACTCTTGAGCCTCTTAGCTTATGTGATGCTGTCAGTGATGACTCAATTTTTTAAAAAGTGAAGAATGTTCTTGTACTTACAACCTAAAGTTGAGTGTATAATATTGCTTTGATGATTTGAGTCGGAAGTTCTGCATGAGAGAAATTGTAAGTATTTCTGTGTTTTGTGGTGAGCTGCTTGTTGTACAGTTTGTCAGGGTACTTAGGTTTTTTCTTTAAAGTTAAAGTTGTTTGAATTTTCAATTCCACATTTAATGGTGCAGTTTTTACGTTCAACACTGCGTAACCCTGAAAGGTGGAATGTAAAGTTATGTGTGAGTTCAGCAAATTAGTATTAGGAGTAAGTTTCTGTAGCAGTATTAAAGCCTTATTTGTGAGCAGGGTTTGTGTTGGCAGCTGTAAGGCATAAAATACTGCTCAAACTATTTTACGTTACACACCTTCCCAAAACCTCCCTGAAGTTGAGTGTGGTAAAACACACAGGTGTGTGGGATTACAAAGGTCAGAGCTTGTGGCTGTTAAGCTGAAACTTTTGGAAATAATCTGCAATTACTAGAAATGTGTGTGAAAACTCTGAATGCAATCTTTCTGGTTTTAAGCATTTTTGCTCTGGCTTTAATAAGTAGCAGTAATCAGAGTAAAACATATGAGAACATGCAGTGTGTTATTGCAGCTAGCTCTGTTCTTGTTTGTAAGAAATGTCTGTTTTAATGTCACTTCAGTCTTGGTTGTATTCCTGTAAACACTGTTGCTGTAATGGTTTTGATCGGTGATGAAGCTGGAATTTAAAGTAGAGTTTATAATGAGTGTATTCTTCTAAACAGCTGCTATAGGGAATAAAACACAAAAGCAGTATGTTTACATCTTGGTTTCTCTTATTTTTAAAAGGTTTCTAATAAGCTCCAATAATTGTGATGCAGAACAACACTTTGCAAGCTGAACATGCAAACCACTTGTGAGAGATGTAGTGCTAGAGAACGCAACTGCTTCTAGCCTAAAGGTTCAACACGAAGGAAAACCTGAACAATTAACTGCATTTTGCTGTAGTTAAAATAATTTGTCATCTTTAAGCATCAGGTTTAAATTGACACATTCTGCTCTTGGCTCAGTAAAACTAAGGGGGTTAAAATGACATGTTATTTTGCCTGGTGGTTCCTTGAAGCAGCTTTTCTATGCTGGTCATCAAGGTTTTATTAAACAGGCAAATATTAAAATCTGCGGTTTAATGCTTGGGAGCTGCTTCTGTGCTGCTTCCACAGCCCGGCCGCAGAAACATACTTCTGTTTAACAAGACAAATGTACGCACCTCTTTTACTTCAGTCCATGTTCTAGTAACAATGATTTTTACAGTGCCAGAAGCTTCTTTAGACTTTTAGGTGTTTTAAGGGTTAGTGTGGTATCCATCCCAGTCCATTATCAGTGAGCTGAAAGATGGTCTTTCTTCTAGAAATGAAATGTTCCGTGTAAAATGTTATGATTAGTTTGTCAGTAGAACTGGATAGTTCTGGAAGAGTTGTTAACTCTTAACAACACACCATGGGCTCACCACTTTTTGCTTTATATGCTACAGTTGTGCTAAAGTTTCTTGTAATTTATTTATGAGTTTTTTGATTAGTTCTACCAGAAAGCTGGATTGCACTGTCCTGATGATCTTCCCTTTTTTCTGTCTTTAGCCACCCTGGTTACTTTGGAAAGGTTGGCATGAGGCACTATCACTTGAAGAGAAACACCGTTTTTTGCCCAACCATCAACCTGGACAAGCTCTGGACTCTAGTTAGTGAGCAGACCAGAGTGAACCATGCCAAGAAGCTTGATGGCCCAGCACCAGTCATCGACGTTGTTCGTGCTGTAAGTACTCCATTACACAACCCTGGTGGGTTCCTCCAAGATGTTCTGAGAGACAATTAACATAAGCCTAAGATACAGACTGCCCAGTAGGAGGAGAGCTAAGGTGCCGCATTATTAGACTGGCAAACCAGCTTTTATTTAAGGGGCCTCAGTTCCCTCAGTTATTTTGAATCCCATTGGTTACTCCTTCAGGCAACCAGCCCATATGTGGAATCTAAACTGCATTAAAGCAGCCTGTGTTGAATTTGCTGTTTTTGTTGTGGCAAGAACCTACTCCTTTACATCTCTACACATTTAACGTACTAGATTGAGGGAACAAACACATGCAAACTAAATTACATGCTTTAATGTAAATGTTACATCCTCAGAACCATAACCTTTTCATTGTAAGGGATAAAGAGTTGGTGTAAATTGTTTCTACATCTTCAAACTGTCAGAGTATGCAAAGAAAAATATAAATAAATATACCAGAGTATATTAGAATTTTTATCCAGACTTTGCAATAGAGCTGCATGATATAGAGAAAATCTTGCATTGTGATTTTGTTGTCCTTTGATAAATGTCAGTATGCTAACCCAGAAATTAACACTAATTTTTACAAGAAATCGATGATCGAACTTGTCATAACAGTGGACGCTACTTTTAGCTCCTTCCACTAATCAGTCCCACCTGATCCATCTAATTACTGCACACATAGAGTTTCTGATCAGTTAAATGGGCTGTAAGATTTGGGGTGGATTTGTGTAACTGCTGGACAGTATCTCTACAGGAGCAGGTTTGGTGACCCCTGATCTAAACTCTGACTAAAGTTTTCTATCCTTAACAATTATTATTTTCAGTATAGAATTTTAAACAAAGCATAACACATTTGCGTGGTTAATTTTGTTTTAATTACATGATTTGCTGAACAAATTGTAAAGGATTTGTTAATGAAAGTCTTTGAGGAATGAACTCTTAACTCTGTGTGGTCTGTTTTTCAGGGTTACTTCAAAGTGCTTGGCAAAGGCAAGCTGCCCAAGCAGCCGGTCATCGTGAAGGCCAAGTTCTTCAGCCGACGGGCAGAGGAAAAAATCAAGGGTGTCGGAGGAGCTTGTGTACTGACTGCATAAGCAGGCGCTGGTTTTGCATAATAAACAATGTTAAAAATTGAAGTGGTTTTAATGTAGTTCTTGAAGTTGTGCACGATTTTTAGGTCTCTGTGTGACTTAAGCCCTGTTAAAAGCTGGACTAGTGTTCTCCCTAGCTTTATCAGTCATGTGACTACCTGATCAGACCAATCAAAAAGCATGAGCTAAATTATATTTATGTAATCTTTCTTAAATGTGCAGGACAGAATATCATTGTCATCCTGGAGTCAACATTGGGACATCTGTGTTTAGGTAGAAGCAGGAAAGAAACTATTCTTGCATGCCAATATGATTTAAAACATAGGAGGAACTGTTTTTAACTAATGAAGACTTAAAACTGCCAAAAACATCTTATTGAGACAACAAATTTTACTGAAAAAGATGTAACCAATTTGTAAAGTGTTCCCTTCAGTCTGTTTTCTTAGCTGCTCTTCTGTAGATTGAAGCAAAATGGTCTGATTTTAGTTGTATTTTTCCTCTCTATTCTGAGGGTTTATTGCCTTAACCTAATCCTTATTACATTGTAATTTTTATACTGTAAATTCTCATTCTCTCAGCACAAAGTATCAATTTTTTTAACACAGGACAATTTCTCAAGATTTTAAACATGCTCTGGCTGTAATTTCAGCACCTAATCACATTAGCACAAATGCAGAGATGTATAGTAAAGAAGTAGAACTACTTCACGTTGTACTTTATCAAATACTTAGTTATTTGTTGCAGTTATATAAATGTTAGGAATCATTCCTGACCCACATTATTATAAGTCAGAAAGGTAGATGCTCTGCACTTTCACTGGGCGATTTTTTTTTTTAATTGGTGAATCAAGAGAATTTTCCACTGCAATAACTACATAACAATACTGTACTTTTGCTTTCGGTACTACAGTCATACATTTTGCAATAAGCTTCTTGCAATACTTAAATACAGAAAATTATTAGTTCTGCTTAACTATGGTGCTTAAAGAACTCCTCAGCTTCTACTTGTCACTTTTTTCAGAGCTGGGTCTTTATACATGTCTGCAGTAATGCCAATGTCTCCAAAATTTTTCCTGTTTCCTGTTGAAAAATGTAAATTTGCAGCTACGTGTATTTTAAGTGAAATGCTTTATTCTACTTAATAATAATAATAATAAACTTTATATATCACTTTTTATACATAAAAATGCAGCTCAAAGTGCTTTACATAGGGAGAAAGAGAGTAAGAACTAGCACACAAGAAGACAAAGAAAATGAGTATTAATTAAATACTCAAAAATAGATTAACTAAAATTGATAGAATAAAAATACAATGAAAACCAGACAGATAAGAATAGAATTCAATGTAATGCTGTAAAATAAAAAGATAATAGTGTTAAAAAAAAATCTGAGCCAAATAAGTTATAATATATAAATTATAAGAAGGGTCTAAATGAATGCTGGAACAATAAGACTTGGGTAAAAAAAATATGGTTTCAGCTTTTTCTTAAAAATAGTATCAGAGGTTCCTTGAGGAATACTTGCCCATATTAGTGGTATCCTGGGCAAGTCGTTTTTATTTGGTCAGTTTTTATTTGAGTTTTTAGCTTCATTCAACCCCTGTTCATTTTTGACTCGCTCGCGGGCTCCCTCTAGCGAGCGGAATCGACAGGTTTAGGGGAATCGGGAGGAAAAGGTGGTGGGCAGCTCTTTTAGCCCCGGAATGAGGCGGAAAACAGCGGAGGGAAGAGATCGAAATGATGTTTGGACAACCTGTATATTTATATAATGTTTAAGAGTGGTGACAGTTTGATGGCTGATTTTAATGAATAAATGCAAAGTGTTAAACATTACATTTAGTGAGAGTTTTGGAGAGTGATTATATGTGGTCATATTTCGTGCTGATAGCTGTGAAGTAAATATCATGCCACACGGTGGCGGCATCCTAATCCTAATAAAGCTCCAATATGAGATCAGTAAAGCTGATACCAGTTATTTAAAAAAAAGGAATGGTAGTTTTGGCAGTGTGCCAAGTCCTGCTGAAATGAAACGAAAATAAAATAAAGTTTCGCAGCAGAGGGGAGCATGAAGTGCTGTAAAATGTCCTGGTAGACACTGCGCTGACACTGGACTAGATAAAACACAGTGGACCAACACCAGCAGATCATCACTGATTGTGGAAACTTCACACTGGACCTTAAGCAGGTTGGATTGTGTTTCTCTCTACTACTTCCTCCAGACTCTGGAACCTCGATATCCAAATGATATATGAAAACGGGACTGTAAAACACTAAGCAACAGTCCTTTTTCAGGCTCAGGTAAGATACTTTTAAGGTTGTCTCGTCAGGTGGAATATGACAGTTTAGCTACCAGGCTGAAGTTGGCTTCTTCTTCACCAGCGTCTTGTTGAGATTTCCGTTCCACCTTAAATGCTTCCTGCAGTTACATATCAACAGTGAAAAGCCACATTTAAGCACAACTTTGAATAAAAAAGTCCTGAAACACGGTGGATATATATATATATATATATATATATATATATATATATATATATATATATATATATATATATATATATATATATATATAATGTAATGTATTATGTGTTATGTATATAATGTATTAATGTAATGAAATATGTAGATGTGTATAGACATGTAATATAAAAATAATAATCAATTGCCACCTTAGGTCTACTTTTCAGGGCATTATCTCCTCGTTCTTACACTGTCTCAAAAAACTGTCAGACTTAAGAAACAATATATCAGACTGGTAAAATCATATATCCTGGATACATCTGTGTGTGGTGGCTCTTGAAGCACATACTCCAACAGCAGTCCTCTTTGTGAATCTCCACCAAATCAATGAATGGCCTTTTCTTGATTGTCAAGTAAAGATTGGTTATTCTTATTGTTTCTACCACACTTTTTCTTTCCACTTAACTTTCCATAACAGCTTCTTTAACAATGACCATCCTTGTGTTCACCAGCACGTACTGAAGCCAAAGCTGAACATTAGTCAGATGTTATTTTAACGAATTCTTCTGATACTGATATAATGCCTATTCATCACCGAATTTAATTTAGAGAAATTAAGGATAATCTAAAATATACACAAATAACACAAACACATTGTGGCAAGTTAGCTTTATAATCTTTATTAGGTCTGCAAATATTTACCAGCCATTTGGTTAATTTAACAAAACACTCTTTTGAAGCATATAAAACCATACACACAAAAGTTACACACTTAAAGCTGTTTAACACATCACAACGTTCACACTAAAAGGCACGGTCTCCCCTGTTAAACTCAATCTGAAACTAATATTTTATTGATATTAAAAGAAAGACTTTTAATGTCAAAAATGTCCAAATAAAACAAAACCTAAAGAGTGCATCTGGATCAGCACATCTGTAGTCTTTTTCCTCTGTGAGACAGAGCTTCAGCTTCATGATTAGGGGAAACACAAAAGCAGGACATTTCTAGACACATTTCTGTAAGGAATTCTCCAACACTTTTTAACCTCGGCCCTGATCTGCTGCATCTGCAGACCATAATCAATAACCATGATAATAAAAGTAATAATAAAAATTTCTAAACACATATAAGAGCCAGTGGATAATCCAGAGCCCTTTATTTTATTTTGAGATAAAGGAAGTGTTAAAAAGCCGCTGGACTTTTACTTTAGTATAAAATGTTTTGGCACACACAGTAAAGACGACTCTCCTTCCTCGTTAAGAAAAAGTCTCCAGCATTTTCATAGTGCATTTCAGCTCAGCGGCGTGGGCGTTAGGGGGTCATCATTCAGGGCACGGTCACGTGGAAGGGGCTTCCAGGCACTGTTTCGTCTCCCCACTTCACAATCACCACGTAGTTTCCCTTTTCCTTCACGGTGTAAGTGACGTTGTAGAGCCTGTTGCCCAAGTGCTTCACATAAACATCCTCGCAGGGCGTCCGGGGGCCGTGAACTCCAACCATCAGCATGTTGGTGCCTGAGGAGCACAAACACAAAAAAAGTCTCAGGAGAGAACACATCTCAGTTTGACCTGTTCTTTTTTTATCACCACAGCAGCCTGAAGTAAATTCTACTACAATAGTTTGGACACACCTTTGCATTGCAGGTGACTCTACCTCATAAAGCTGACTGTGAAAATGCCAAGATGTGCAAATCTGTCATTTAAGTAAGAGGTGCTACTTTGAAGAATCTGAAATATAATACATATTCTGGTTTATTTAACACTTTCTTTGTTGATTAAATAATTCCCTATGATTTGGATAATAGTTTGGATTTAGATTGGATTTAATCTACAATGTAGAAAATATATATAAAAATAATGAAAAAAACAAACACTTAATTTAATTGTCTAATGTTTTGGTACTGTAAACAGTATAGTTTATTTTGGACCAGTGTATAGAGTTACATTGCCTGTATGTGTGTATGAACATGATTGTATCAATACAAATACCATCACTCTACAGTTCCACTGCTCCACAGCTCAATACTGGGGATTTAATTTTCACACCAGGCATTAAACTCTGTGCCAATAGTAGATTCATGTTTATCTCTTCCAGAAAGTTCTATTTTATTGGAAATACTCTCTACAGGGAATAAACAGGGATTTGCACATCTGTTTCAGATTTGGGTGCAAATTAAAGTGGATAAAGGTTCTCAAGTTCACAAATAAAACTAATTAAAAAACTTTGTGCAGTTTATTTTCTGTTTAGAGACTAATGTGAGTGAACAGTGTTTGAAATGGTTTTATTTCTTCCTCTAAATGAAGTGGTGTTCTTACCTGCTTTGCTGCAGTCCACAGTGAAGATGTTTTTCTGACCTATAAAAGCTCTGGTCAGTCCAGCCCCCTGACACACCACCCTGCTGCCGTCGGAGGACAGTGAAGAACTGGATGCAGAGCTGTAGGCTCCAGCCACCTTCGAGCTTTTAGTCATTGTCTCCACAAGAACGGAGGAGGTTTCGTGCAAACTGTGGCCTCCAGACAGACGGACACCTAAAACAGAAGACATGTTACATAACACACCACACAAACACTTACTGTGGTCTTATATAATTACTGCTACAAACTCAGAAGAGGGATAGGGGCATGCCTCTCTCAGAAATTTTACATGAGATTGTTTTGCCGTGGTTGAAGGATGATTTATTAATAATACATTCTTTATAGAAAAATTAAATATATATATATATATATAGAGAGTATAAAATATTTAGACCAAAGCTTTTCAGTGGCAGACAATATATATATGGCATTAAAAATATTTTTGGTAGTGAACGTCAGTTAATCTAAAGTATCTAAATTGATCATAAAGTGTTACTTCAGGGAACCGCTTGAGAATACCCCTAGCTATGTAAGTGGTAAGACTGAACACTGGCCAATGTTGCATTTAACCATTCTCGATCCACAGTGTCGCTCGCGAAAGTACCAGGAATACAGTGCAGTGTATGGTAATGATTAAGTCCGGCAGCATCTGGCTAGAACTGTCTGTGAGGACAGATAAGCCCCCACATGCATATCCCACAGGTGAGTGCAGTATTCTTTAGCTTCCATAGGAAGTCATGGGACACAATACTACTTGCTGTTACATAACGTTGACATGTTAGTGTATATTTATGTATAAACTGTATGAAGCAGAAAAGCTCTTTACATAATAATGCAACCTGATTTGTTGTTATATAGGGCCATTTCTTTAAAAGGTTCCGTATGAGACCATCTACAAAATATTTTCTACCAATCTTAAGAAATTAAGAAATGAATTTCATTAAGAAACATTGCCTTCATTACTGTACTCTTGAACAGCTATTTTTAAAATGTGTATCTACTGAAATTTGCATTTTCTATTTTTTTATTTAAAGCAGGCGACCAGCAGGTGGCAGTAGTTCTCTAAACACACCCCAGCGCTGCACTTTATCAAAACAAGTAAAAAAAGCATTTATTCTAAAATAACATTAACGGAGTTGTTATTGACATGCATGCGTAATTCCATAGCACATTGTAACACCTGTTACTGAGCAATACAAGTATAAAAATTCTCCTTAAACCCTGACAGCCTCTGTTTCCCACACCTCACTCCCTTACTCTCACAACTACACACATCAGTTTGACTTTAGTTACTGAATAATTCATAGTGGATACCTAAATAATTTAGATCAGATTCTGAATAATAGGTCTTAAAGTTATTAACTGAATAATAATACTCACATATTAATTAAACCTTTCTCTGATCCTTAATATATCTCACTAATCTCACTCAGCCAGACCACCTGGAGTGCAGAGTAGACCAGCTCTAACTGCTCTAAAAGCTCATCTTCCAAATCTGCATTTCTATTTTCACCTGAGATTCACGCTCTCCTTTCAGCGCAGCCTGTGACAACAGCCTGCACTCAGAGGTGACGCGTTTATGTAACACTGTGGGGAGAATTGCATAAGATTCCGCTCCATTTTTAAAGCAGACTTGCTGTTATAGTTAAGGACTTACATTTCTGAATTTGATTGTTATTCTTTGTGAAGTCTCACATTTTATTAATTTTATGGCAAAACCATAATTTGTTCTTTTATTTCTGCTTTTGTACTGATATATATATATGCTTTATAACTGTACTTGATAAAGTTGCAATATTAATTCAATTGTGAGTAACAGAAACTAGATATTTTACCCAAGGCATATACTCTAATTAACCCATTTGGTAGACAGAGTTTTTTAAATATTCAAAGTAGTTAAGAAGAAAATTTAAATAAATACAATTAAAACTATGCATCATGATGTACCTGTGATTTTAGCTTTAAAGGGGCTTCCCACGATGTGCTGTGGTCCACCGTATTTGATGGAGATGAGATAATTGCCGGGAGCCATAGGGGTGTAGTTGATTTTGTAGCCCTCTGCGCACTCCACACAGTCCATTTTTGCTTTGGAGGGGCCGTCAATCGTCACAGATAAAGCCCCGGACCCAGCATTACAGGTGTTGACCACAAACTCAGCAGGAACACCTGCAGAAGATTAGTTCCAAAGTGAGATACATGCTGACATTGCTGATATACAGTTAGGAAACATATTTTATATATATATATATATATATATATATATATATATATATATATATATATATATATATATATATATATATATATATATTGTGACTTTACTAAAATTACTTTCATGTTTCATTCACCATTAATATTAGGGAACAAGTTATAAATTAATTAATAATATACTGGATTTAAATATAGAGCTGCATGAGAAATACCTCTAAATAGATAAGTAATTCTGGATACTAAACATATGACAATCATAGAACACATTCAGTGTGTTTTGAGCTTTACCTGTGCAGCCGGCCTGCAGACCGGGGCCATAAGCAGACACCAGGCCTGGATCTCCTGCATGACCCGTCTCACCCACACGCACATTAAAGGGGCTGCCAGGGATGTGGCTGCCGTTAAACTTCACATCGATGGAGTGGACGCCGTTCTCCCGTGGAATGAAGCGAATGGCGCTCTTATCTGCGTGGAGGAGAGCAGCAAAGTGAAGCAGAAGCAAACTCACAGAAACACGTATTTTACAACCTCATTTCTGTGTAGCACTTCTCTGTATTACCATGTGTACTGTACTTACAGAGAAAATCCAGCAAGTGCCCTCTTTTATGAGCTTCATTTGAGCCAACAATTTGTCTGGTACAGTATACTGTATGTATGTGTAATGTATGTGCTCATGTGCTGTATGTGCTCATGTCACTGAAAACAAAGACACTCACCAGCATCTACGTCAGTGATATAACACTCCTCCACCACGCCGGAGGGACTGTGGACCTTGGCATCAATCACACCCCGCGCCCCGTTACGCTGCACTGCAAAAGAGGCTTCCTGATACACCCTCAGATCCTTCTCCTTTGAGGGAGACGTTAAATTAATTGCAGTGTTTGCCAGGGTTCACAATTCTGTCCATTTCCCACATTATTTCTACTCTAAACACACAGGAAGTCACATTCTTCAAACATTTCTATATTAAATATACAACTAATATTTGATATTCTGTTTAGTCTTTCAGGATATTATTGGAAGTGTAAAACTGCAGACTGAAAGTCCAGCTCATGGTCAGTTATGCACACACTTAATCCCCCTATAACTCTGACCCGGGTCCACTTACAGCTGAAGGTCAAAACTCACTATAGCAGGTCAAAAAGGGCTCATAAATACTAAAGTGTAATAGGTAAGTTTGTTTGTTGGTCACTGACCTGAAGGCTGGTGACGGTTAATCTCCGAGCATCGTCGGACAATGTGGCAATAGGTACAATAAATGGACTGTCAGGGATGTGCTCATTGTTGAACTTGATTGACACTTCATAGTCACCTAGAGAAAACAGAGGATCAGAGGAAATGAATCATTCACAGTGCTCAGGAGAAATGCTGATAATACGTTTCAGTGTTACATCACTTGAGTGGGCTGCACGTGGGTGGGTGTGTGTTTACCAGGCTCTTGCACTATGTAAGACACTCCACACGATCCATCCTTCCTGTCCTCAAAGGAAATCTCCGCCTTGCTGGGTCCCTCAACTGCGATGGACAAGCCTCCTGCACCAGCCTCTCGGGTCCAGATACTGAACTCCGCTGCAGAGATAGAGTGAATAGAAGAGAATGAAAACAACTATCAGGGAAATAGATAATGATCAGTCTAACAGTCAAACTAACAAGTTTGTAGTTTGTACACATAATGCAACCTTCCTGACCAAATAATGTACATGTCTCTTTTTGATACCCCACATCTGTTTTAAATAGAGGACATTCCATAATGACCCTACAGTAGTAAAAAAGCAGCAATGCATTCTACCTCAACTTTAGTTTAAAACTAACCAAAAGCCCATCTTCCTAACAAGAAAAAACTACAAAATAGAAAACTACACAATTCACGTAAACGGCATATAATATTCACACAGAAACAGAAGTTTGTGTGTTTATGTGTGTGTTGTTTGTGTGTGTGTGTGTGTGTGTGTGCGTGTGCGTGTGTGGTACGTACTGGGCACTCCAGCAATTCCTCTTTGCAGTCCGGTACCTCCGGCTCGGACCTTGTGTGGGCCCCCCTCGCCTAGGGGTCCTACAGTAAACTGGAAAGGGCTTCCAGGGACATGCTGACCACTGTACTTCACACTGACTGTGTGGGAGCCCATCTCAGTCGGTACGAAACGTACGCTATAGGTGCTGTCTCCACTTTCCACAAGCTCTGCATTCACAACCTTCCCCCCAGGGCTGGTCACCTGAGCCGTCATACCCTGCACATCTGCAGACAAGAACACACACGTATTGTAGAGATGATGAAGTAAGAAAAAAAAACATGTTAAGCAGGGATATAACCACAGCACTAAGGAACCTTTATTATTTACAGTTAAAAAGGCTGTTTTTGATATTGTAACTGGTGTATGCAAATAATCGATAGTTTAGTCCTACTTTTGAGCAGATTCATGTTTGGGGCTTAACTGCTGTAGGCTGAATGGGTGGGGTTACACTTCTCTGAACTGAATGGGTGGGGCTAAACTGCTGTATTGTACTGTTGTAAACTAAGGCACCCCCCCCCCCCCCCCTCTTTAACTCCCCCGCGTGATCTCTAATAACATCAAATGGCATCTCATCATATGTTCCATAGCAGCTCTGCATTCAAGGCTTAAATAAGCTGCACTAAATAAAGTCCATGCTGCACAGGGTCAGCCAACAAGCAAAGCACCTGGTGCTGAGCCAGACTTCACTCAGCTTTACACACACAGCCTCACCTAGTAACAGTGTTGGGCACAGATTGAACTTATATCGTAAAGCAAGAGGCACATACTGTCACAAACACATGATTAACAAATAACCAGATGAGCTCTGGAATACAGCAGTAAAGAAAGGACAAACATACAGTACCAGTCAAAAGTCTGGGCACACATGTGTTGATTTATTTTTTCTAGATTGTAAATTAATACTGAAGTCATCCAGACTATGAAGGAACACATAATCATGCAGTAAACCTAAACCTGTTAAACAAAACAAAATACTCTGTGCTGCTAACTTGCGGTTTCTGAGGCTAGTAACTTATCTTGTGCAACAGAGGTAACTCTTGCTTTTCCTTTCCTGGGGAGGACCTGATGAGAGCCTTTTTCATCATAATGCTTTTGATGGTCTTTGCACTTGAGTATTTTTTTTCAGATTGACTGACCTTCATATATCAAGGTATTTATTTTTTTTGGTTGAGAATTTCTTGCCATAATATGGATTAGAACATTACTCAAATAGAGCTATTTACTGTATACCAACTCTACCTCTTCACAACTTTACAACTGATGCTCTCAAACACGTTAAGAGACCAGAAATTCAAGTAATTAACTCTTGAAGAGTTCAGCACAGCTGTTAACTGAAAGCCTGAATTCCAGTTGACTCTGCCTCATAAAGCTGACTGATAAAATCCAGCCAAGATGTGCAAAGCTGACATCTAAGTAAGAGGTAACGACTTCTGGTTTGTTTAACACTATTTTGTTTGCTAAACAATTCCATGCATTTTTTTCACAGTTCGGACGACTTTAATATTAATCTACAATGCAGAAAATTTATAAGGTGAGACCAAACCTTTGACTGGTACTGTATTACTTTGCACATGCTGATAATAAATACTTAACTGCTGTGCAATTGATTGTGAAATTAAAACAATAACACAGCTGTAACCTTCAGATTCCCTCAGGCTCCTATCACTCACCCTCTTTAGATGTGAGAGATCCAAAGCAGCCCAGACTCTCTCTGCCCAGGATTGATCCGAAAATGTCTCTGAAAGGGTCTCTCCCTCCCACCTTCGTGCTCTCCTCCACATGGACCTCACGTTTGGTCTCTCCCCCGCGGGTCTTGCTGATTTCCGTGCGCTCGGTGCGTGTGTACGTGTGGCTGCTGCGTGTGAAGGTGCGGGTCAGACGCTCCTGAGCAGAAACCATCTGGAACCAGTTTCCTGAGGACAGGAGAGCAGGAGGCAATTCAGAGTGGAGTTTACCTCTCAGCTGCACTGACCTGCTCATGGGTTTAGAATTCACTGATCACATCAGCATTATTATTTTCAAATGGGATCATCATTAATTATATTCTTTATTTATGTTGTACTTTTCTTACATCAGCTCAAAGTGATTCTAAAAAGAGATGTTTAAAGTATAAGGGGTAAAACAGTGTACCCACAGAACAATAAGCTTTAATTTAATTAAGATATGTGTTAAAAATCAATACAAATAAAATAAACATAAAAAGATGTAAAAATGTAATAGTAATCAAAGACAAAAGCATTAATAAATGCAACACAGCATGAACCCGTTTATTAACGTAGGTATTTAGCACTTATTTATTCCTTTTAAAATAATTAACTGTTACTGTTACACAACAGCTCTTCATTAAACTTCTGAAAAACGTCACCTGGAATTTTGAGATTCAGATCACAGATGGTGCCCACTGAAGCGATGGAGGGAGCCTGCCTCTTCCTCATGATGCTCTCCTTCATCCTTCCTTCTCCTGTCACCTTCACTGTAAATGGACTCCCTGAAAGAGAGACAGAGTCAGAAAGAGAAGCATAAGGAATGGTCTTGACCTCGCCTCGCTGGCTGGAGTCTGTTGCAGCAAAGAAGAGTATAAAACTGAGCCTCTCACCTGGAATGTGCTTTTCTGCAAATTTGATGTTGATGATGTAGTTGCCCGGCTCTGTGGGACAGTATGTAACTCTGCATGTTCCGTCCTCAACATCCTCACACTTTATATCCACCTTACTGGGACCCTCAATAGACAGCCCCAGCCCCCCATAACCTGAAAGCACAGATATATCAGCTTTTTAAAAATAGTTCATTTATATATAACTACATAAAGTTTAATAATACATCTTTCTCTCACTCACCTGCGTTTCTCGTGTCAACAAAGAATTCAGCCACTTCGAAGGTGTGTGCTTCCATCAGGCCTTTCCCGAAAGCCCTGACCCTGCTGGCCTCTCCGATCTCAGATGGACCCACCATGATTTTAAATGGACTGTTATTGACATGCTTTCCACTCTTTTTCACACTAACCTCATGCTCCCCTACTTCTTTAGGAGTGAAGGAAAGACCTGTGAGAAAAAAAACACCAGACTGAGTGTCACAATTTTCAATTATCGTGTCAGCTCATTATAAATGTCAGTTTAAAACATCAGTTCACTTACTTAAGGCAGTGTAAAATGATTTAAAATAAAAAATTGTGCTCAAATTAGGTATTTGTATGCAGTACACTCAATTGATGTTTTTATTTAAATCTGAAAAAATATTACAGTTTGAAATAGTGAGTGTGTGTTTGTGCATGTGTGTGTGTGTTACTGACCGATGTGGCGGTTGGGCAGTGTTTTCAGTAGGCATGGCTGTTCTGCTCCAGATGGTGCTCTGATGCTGGCGGTTAGTGAGCTCAGGTCGGTCTCTGTGATTTTAAGTGAAACATCGGCCGCAGAGCCCACATTCAGCTGAGACGTCCTCAGAGAATCATCACCTGCACAGAACAACACACCAGCATTAAATATCACTCAGTAATGGATTGGTCCAATTCAGCGCTAAAAACATAAATATGAAAACATTTTAGTTTGTAAATTATTGAGTGTAAACTATTGAGTTAGACTACATCATATAATTAATATAATATATAAATGTATCTATTTAACAATTGTAATTGGACATTTAGAATACAATTTCGTTCCACCTCATCTACCACAAGTAATGTGAGTGACATTAAAGTCTCTTTAAATCATTAAATCCTTGGATCATCTAACTTTGCTGTTGAATATGATATTTAGGGATATCACAAACCCTATTCTTAACCCAGAAGTTACACGACACCCTTACCTGTGATCTTAGCTGTGAATGGACTGCCAGGAATGTGCTTGCCATCAAACTTCACGATAATGTTGTAATCTCCAGGTGCAGTGGGCAGGTAAGACACAGTGCAGGTTCCATCTTTATTGTCTTTGCAGCTGATTTCAGCCTTGGATGGCCCCTCTACAGCGAGAGAGAGCCCACCTGCAGGACACACAGCAGCACACAGCTTTAGCTGCTTATTTCTTAAACTGTGAAGAATAACGTTACATTAGCTGGTAGCTAGTAGATAGTAGCTACCAGTCAGATAGATAGACAGACAGACAGACAGAGAGATGGACAAAGCATGGATACCTTCAGCAGCATTTTTGGTGACCACAGTAAAAGTAGCAGGTTTGTTGACTGTGCCGTGACACAGGCCAGGTCCATACGCTGTAACCATCCCGCTTTCTGCAGCATCCACAAAGAACTGCAGTGGACTTCCTGTGTGAGGGGATATCCTGTTAGGGGTGTATTCCTGTCTCTACCAACTCATACCATTACTTACGGACCATTTACATTCCCAGAGCCAGATAAGCTTTAACTCAGATAGAAATACATTTACTTAGTATAAATTTTAATTACATTTGTATCTTGTGTTTTAAATGTTTCCCTTTACAGCTTTATGAGTTTATCAATTGCCTTGTTAATGAATTACAGTTAATCCATGTCCAGGAAAACTGATAATCTGATTAAACTGTCAACGTTTGAAACATGAGCCAAAAATAAATAAAATGAAAAATCATGAGAATAATATTAAATTTGGCACTGTTCTTTTAATGAGCTACTGAGGTTTTAAGTAGTCTATATCACTTTAACTTAAATTTTAAAAGAATTCTAACAACATGCAAAAAGGTGTGGCCAATTAGTACGGTATATATTCAATATATATATATTCAATATATGCATATTCTGTACAAATTCAACATGAGAAAATTCCACATATTCCCTTGTAAACAACAACACCCCAATCTACGCAGTCATCTGAAAGAACAGGAAGAGTTAACCTGGAATATGGTTTCCATCATATTTTATGTCCATCTCGTGCAGGCCTCTCTCTGTGGGAGCATATTTCACCGTCACTGTCCCGTCTTTGTTGTCTCTGATCAGAGGCCGTGCCGTTTTCCCCGAAGGCATGCGGACCTCACCTGCAAAAACATCACGGTGACGTCAGTGTGCATCAGACCTGGACAAGCTACTGCTGTAGATAACTCAGTATAGCAGACGGACTCACCAGTGAGAGCACCCTGCTGTACAGTGAAGGGAATGAGCAGGTTGATGGGGCGGAACTGGGGCTGCTTCTCATCTCGTGGCACCACTGGTTCCTTTGTAGCCTGAGAAAACCAGGAAACACGTGAGTAATTTCTCAGTAAGCTCAAAGTCATTCTCAGTCCCATCTATTAAAATTATTTAATAAATAAACAGTCACGCTCTGAAAACAGAAATACAACAAAGCTTGGAAAACTGTTTTTTTTATACTCTTGACCTTAGAGATGGACTGATCTGTGTCTCAGAGGCTGATAACTGTTGAGTGAATTGCTGGATGCCCTTTAACATTTCCAAGAAAACACAGTAATGCATCATCATGCAGGGCTTCTGTAATGTTCTGCATTGTCCATCAAGATGAAATGTACTTTAATGTTTAATCCACAATTACACAAAAAATGCAGTTATACACTGAGCAGCAGAGCTGAGTGAGTCTGTAAATTCCTAAGGATACCCACTATACTGAGTTGAGTGATGTACTATCAAGAAGGGTATCTAGTTAGTGCCGTTAAGTCTATAAGTCTACACTCTGCTACCTCCATGATTATTTCGACATTATTTTCCACCAATATGTGTGTCTGAATCATATAACCATTTTAACACAGGTTTTAATAGTTTTTTTGTATCAATGAGTGAGGTCTGCATTGCCATCCAGCACTGCCAACTTAAATGAGGAAACTGCAGCATCTTGTGATCTTATTAACTTACAAAATATGGATCATATTTTCTAACTGGCTCTGAGAATCATCTACATTATCAGCATATATGCATACTTGGTCAGAAATTCATCCTACTTGTCACATTTGTGTATAAAGTTCATTGTAATGATCCAGGTGTGGTGCAAGATGCTCTTTACCTGTACGTGGAAGGGGCTGTTTGGAATATGCTGTCCTCCAAACCGGATGGTGATCACATATTTTCCAGGTTCAGGGGCCGTATAATAAATATCAAAAGTGCCATCTAAATTCTCCACAACGTCTACGTCCAGTTCAGCTCCGTCTGGAGTGAGAACCTTACAGGTCACCTTTCCTGTCCCAGCAGCCTTAGCATCCACACTGATCACCGTCTCTTCACACATCTGTATATTGGGCCCCAGACTGCCTACTCAAACACAAAGAACAGTAATGCAAATAATAAATACAATCATTCAAAATTTATAAACACAATTACATAATAAACAACAAAAACTTCTGCTAATAAAAATACTGAATGTTTGATTGAAGCTAAAATGAAAATAAATTCGCTCACCAACTCCACGTCCTCCAATAGACACTGCAGAAAGACATGACAGACCCAGAGCAGCACATTGATTTAAAGCTGAATCCTTTTATTTAGCACTTTTCACCACTACATGCATGAGTGGTAATCCCATAAATCAAACACAGCACAAAAAAAATCTATGCACTTTTGCTCGTTATCTGTAAAAGCAGATGGGTTGTATGTGAGGTCTGTTGTGTTTGTACCTGAGAGCAGGCATTTGCTGGCGTCTCCAGTGGGCCGTGCCTGTATGGAGTAAGGAGAGAAGGGGATCTGATCACCACCATATTTTATAGTGATGGTGTAGCGGCCTGTCACATCAGGCACATAGGACACAGTGTAGGTTCCGTCTTTGTTATCCTGGATACTGGCTTTCTTCGGCTTTCCCTCAGGATCCTGCAGAACAAAACAGATGATCTTAAAGCTCAGAACACTCAGCTCTCAGAGCTCAGCATGTGCTTGTGTTGCGATTAGGCTGTATCGCACAAGATAACTTGGGGCTGGTGTTATCTATGAAGGACCAGTAAATTTAATTTAAAGGATGAGCTCACCAGGATCTGCACAGTGAGAAGGCCCTCCCCTGCATCCCGGGCATCGATAGTGAACTCCACTGGTAGACTTGCAGGCACTCCAGCTTTGTCCAGTCCAGGACCGCTGGCACGGACTTTACTGGCATCATGTGCCGGACTGGAGTGAACCTTAAACGGACTGCAAAGAGAGACAGAGGTTACAGATCTGTCAGTTAATGACGTGCAATACATGCCTGTCAGAGATCAATCTGATACCACTAACCAGTTCACGTACAGAACTGGATATTGCATGAATATGAATATACATATTGAATGTTATTCATCACAAACCTTGCACAGCCCCAAATCAGAAAAAGTTGTGTAAACACAATGAGGATTTTTTTTCCATTCATTATTTTTTTTTCCTTCCATTACTTTTTACAATATTTTAGCACAAACCCAAGATACTTCCAGAATATCTTCAGTCCAGAACAAATTTTTTCCCTGTTTTCATTCCTCATTATGCAGCATGTGGTTTCGCATTGTCTTAAAAATGTATGGACCTCCCTGATCAGTCAAAGAATATGATTTGTCTGATCATAATACACATTTTAACAATGTTAACTTGTTAACAATGTTTTTAAACATTTTAATAATGTTAATAATAATATGTTAAAAAAAATGTCTTGCGCATTTGTTACAAATCATTATCTGCCCATCCTTTCTTTTAATAAACTAAAAGATAAAATATCTTATTATGTGTTTTATTAATTAAATGCAAAATGGAAGTATATTAACAAAATAAACAAAGCAGATCAGACAAAAAATGTAATATCTTGGGTTCATACCCAAGTTAATGTAAGACACCCTGTGTTTTTTCTTTGTATTTTCATTTTCGTTTTTTCTGATTTGGGGTTGTGTTTTTCCACTGAGTTTTTTGTGAGACAGCAACAATATTACAGTAATGTTGGTTAATTGCTTGTGTGTGTTTTCTGACCTGCGGGGGACATCTTTGTCTGCGTATTTGACAGCCACAGTGTATGGCCCCTCCTCCGAAGGAGTGTAGTTCACTGTGTGTGTTCCATCACCATTGTTGAGGACAGCGACAGGTTCAGTTGCACCTAAAAGACGCAACAGGTCTGGTTAGGTCTAGGTCAAATTTTGTGGTATTTTATGTAAAATAACTTATATAGAGTTTAAAATGAATAAATCTAAAAGGTATTGAGATAATGATTGATTCATTCATAATAATAATATGCCCACACTGTGTGTGTTTATCTCACCTCCCGGTCCATACAGCTTCACATCCAGTGAAGCCAGGCCTGCCTTGCTGCAGTCTACAGTGAAGGTTTGTGGGACATGGGCTCTGACTCCACTGCCCAGACCAGGACCCGAACACTTCACCTTACTTGCATCCACCACGTCTCTGACAAGGACATGGAACGGACTACCTGCAGAACCATTTCATCTGAATTATTAACTAGTTCATCATGATTTCCTCTCTCATATCAAGAAAAGCTTCCTGCTGAATGTACCTGGAATGGGCTGGCCTCCGTAGGTGATGTTAATGTCGTAGTTTCCAGGGATAAAGGGAACGTATTCCACACTGCAGCTGCCATCCTTATTATCCTTACAGGACATCTTAGCCTCAGACGCACCCTCAATGGTAAGGCCTAACCCGCCGGCCCCGGCTCCCCTAAACAACAAACAACACCAGCTCAGAGTCTCTCCGCAAATATACAGAAATGTTGATAATAAAAACTCATGCAGTCAAATGATACTGAGTAGATAGCTGGGCAATCATTCCCAGCTATATTGTGTAATTAAAAGAGAAAAAAATTGCAGAACTATGAGGCTTAGCAAGCTTAGCACCACAAGGGGGAGCAATCCACAATGTAGCAGCGTGAATGAGTCAGTGAAACAAGACAACTGGCATAGCAGGAGCACAGGTGAAATTAAGCTCTGAAAGGAAACTCTAAAACAAAGCATTGCATTAACTCTGAAAACATGACAAACAGAGAAGCATGTAAGTCCTTGATGTAAAAAAAATGTGTATTAATCTAAGTTTGTTTTTTTCTGTTATTTGCAAGCATATCATTAAATATTTATTATAATAACTATGCTTTTTATTTTTGGAGTAAATTTAATATACTGTCATTAGCTGGTCATTACCGAGTCTCTACAGTGAAGCAGTTGGGTTTATTCACAATTCCTCCTTCCAGTCCTGGACCGTAGGCCCGAACACGAGAGGGGTCACACCCTTCAACCACAGAGACTCTGAACGGGCTCTTAGGAACAGCAACTTCATCATAGAAAACTTCAATCAGATGCAGTCCTGTAAAATAAACACAGGTCAAAGGAGTGAGTGAACCAATTTGATTTGATTCATTATTTGGGTATGATATTGGGCAATATTGAGGTCAGCAAAAATCATTGCGGTCATGGCCATGTTGTTGCTGTCCAGTGTATCTCCAAAATGGTGACTTTACAGGAGGGGCCATACATCCTAAACTTGAATGGAAGTCAAAGTAAAATAAGAGCAACTTACTAATATTGGTCTATTCTTTCACTATTATTTACACAGTGTCCAGAGAGAAAGATACGTGTTTTACAGGAATGTAGTGCTATATTGGATGATAAGTTCATAGCATAAATAAAAAATTGTAATCAAATTCCATGTTGATTTTTTTTACTCAACTGAACATCAAATCCCTCAAATAAGTGTACCGATGTCTCAGTTTCAGTAAAGATGAAAGGTTAGGAGTGTCCAGTCCTGAGCTATGTTCTACTTTATGATAAAAGCTCTATTAATAACAGTTGAGCTTTAGTGAAATCCCCCCATGGCAAGTTCCAGCATCACACACATACCTGTGTGTTTAACAGCACTGTGTTCCCCAAATTGCTTCTAATTTTAAATCCTGCATCTGTCTCTTTACCTCGCACCATCAGTATCTCTCTCCCTGGAGCCTGAAGTTTCAGCCTAATGTCGCAGCCTGTATTTATATCTCCTGACGCTTCTACAAACACCAGATGAACTCCACCTGTTCTCTTACATCTACCTCTGACCTCTCTCTCCTGATCCAGCACTAAGCCATAAAAACCACAGAGCCCGTTAGAACTGATATGGGTTCCTGTTCAACTTCTTCACCCTCTAGTTCAGGGCAGCACTGATTTCAGAACTGATTTATTTAAAATGATACATTGTGTATTTAAATGTTTTAACTCATATTTATTGTTTGACTTGTAAAAACAGTGTTTTTTAAGGTACAGTAACAGATCAATCTAAAAACAAGTCAAATTCAGAATTCTGCAATACATTCACAATGTTTCTAAACCATTAATGTTTCAACCACTTACCATCTTCAAACGCAGTGTACTCCACCCTGTATGTGCCGTCACCCTTATCTGTGATGTGTGTGTCCGTGTTAGAGCCTGATGGATTGATGATTCGCACTCTGATGTGATTTCCTCCCATTTTGTTCTGAGCACGAGCGTCCACAATGAAGTGCGTGGTCACATCCCTGAGCACACCTGGAGTCACATCAAAGGTTAAGATGCATTTAAATAATACATTTTAATATTTATATTTTACTGTACTGTATGAATTTGTTTGTTAAAGTCTCTGAAATATGGTGAAATCTACCTTTGGGTTCCACTCCAGGTCCATAGACTTTAACTCCACTGGTGTCCACTGCAGGCTCCACCTGTATGCGAATGGGGCATTTTGGGACCATCTGGCCACCGTAGCGAATGCTGATGGTGTATGGGCCGTCAGATTGGGGAGTGTAGGTGACGGAGAATGTTCCGTCGTTGTTGTTATAGATTCGCACCTCTGCCGTAGCCCCAGAGTCTGACACGATTTCCACTGTGAGCTCGGCCTCGCCAGCCCTGCTGCAGTCCACAGTGAAAGTGGCCACCTCACCGGCTTTCGCTCTCTCCAGCCCAGGACCGCTCACCGTCACCCGGCTCGCGTCCAGTGCCGGTTTAACCGCAGCTTTAAAGGGAGATCCAGGGATGTGTTTTTCTCCATACAAGATGTTAATGTTGTAGTCTCCGGCTTCGGTGGGCAGGTAGGAAACTGAGCATGTTCCATCCCCATTGTCCTGGCATTCAATCTTAGCTTCACATGGACCCTCCACCGTCAGGCCCAGCCCACCTGCACCCGCTCCTTTAGTGTCAATGCTGAATGGAGCTGGTTTGCCCACAATGCCTCCCTTCAGTCCTGGTCCATATGCTCTTACCTGATGAAGAGAAAAGCGGGTTCATGGTTATAAAGCTGTTGTTGTTCCAGCCAATAAAAAAAGGATGCTATGATATAATATAAATATACAGTGTCAGTCAAAAACAAAACAAAACAAAATACAATGTGAAACTATTTATCTGGGAAGCTGTTAACTTATATTTTCTCAGGCTGTTAACTCTGATAAACTTATCCTGTGCAACAAAGGTAACTCTTGCTCTTCCTTTCCTGGAGCCAGTTTCATCATTTTTGACAGTCTTTGTGACTTCACTTGAGGAGAATATTTCGGTTTACTTCGTTTTTTTTCTAAAGTTAGTTGAGTAGTTATTGCCATAATATGGACTAGAATGTTTCTCAAATAGGGCTATTCACTGTATACCAACGCTACCTCTTCACAACTTTACAACTGATGCTCTCAAACACATTAAAAGACAAGAAATTAAACTCTTAAAAAGGCTCAGCTTTTAACTGAAAGCCATTCCAGGTGACTCTACTCATAAAGCTGACTACGCAAATGCCAAGAAGTGCAAAGCTACTTTGAAGAATGAAAAATCAAAAATATGAATCAAATTCTGACCATTTAACCCTTTTTGTTTACTAAATAACTCCATATGTTTTTTATAGTTTGTTGACTTTAATATTAATCTACAATGCAGAACATTTAAAAAAAACATTTTAAAAAAGATCACGCTGAATTTTGACTGAAATTACATATTAATTATGTATATAATAGAAAAACATGCAAACAAAAAACTGTCAATATAGACCAGAAACAGAATGTAATAATTGTACAACTACATGCTATTAATTACAATATTATGTAACTAATTGTAAATATGAATAAATATGAACATAGTTGATGCTGTGAGTATAAATAATTCATATCCTCTACAGAAACACAGATCTGTACATACAGAGCATTTGTTCACTTATTTACACTCAGAACATCTGAACAAAGCTAGCACAGGTGTAAGCAAATGTTTCATATGACTGTAAAAAAAAAAAATTATAATTCTGGGTGTATAAATTTTAAACACCATGGCTCCTACCTTTGATGGGTCAGCAGGCATGAGAGCTTCCACAGCGAATGGGCTTCCTGGCACAGGGTTTCCATCATAGCTGACATCCACCTTATACTGACCCTCTTCAGGGGGAATGTACTTCACATTAGTGACCCCTTTAGCCCTGTCCGGCTCCAGCTTGCACGGAATAGGCCGGCCCGAGGGTGAGACCATCTTCACTCCAACATTGCCCTGGCCTCCCGCCCCCTGTGTGTTAACAGTGAACTCCTGGTCTTTACCCACCTCCACCTCTGAAAGTACACAGCATTAGACACGGCATTAACAGAAGCTCGAACTGTCTCCAAACTTTATTACATTTTCCTGAATCAAAGAGTATCAGAAACCACAATTTTAAGTAAAACCAAGTAAGACACTTTTCACTTTGAAGTGTTAAATAAAAAATGGTAAAAAAATATTCTCACAGTGTTTGGAGACATTTTTGTGATTCATGATATTATCACAATATTATGACATACAGATACAATTTGCAATAAAATAAAATACAAGCTATAGAGTTAAGAGTTAAGCAGAGTTAATTTTAAATTGGACTAGAGAGATTAGAGACTGTGGAAGGACCCGTTTAAAGCTGTCATCCACAAATAGAAGGTACTTACTTTCATTGAGACCTTGCACCTTGACTTTACTTAGATCTAGAGGAGGTGCTACAGAGATGTTGAAAGGGCTTTTAGGGACGGGGTCTCCTCCATGGGTTACTGAGATGCTCATATTACCCTGGTTAGAGAAGAAACAAAATAATTATTGCAAACAGCCACTATTTAAAATCCCTCAAATCTTTCAAAATGACTTTGAATATAAGGAAATATTCTCCACCTGCTGAAGTGCAGTGTATTTGACAGTGTAGGAGTAATCGTGATTATCAATAATCTCAAAGTCTTTCACTGGGTTTCCTTTCTGTCCTGTGCTGAAATGGACCTCTGGTTTTGCCTTGCCTGCTCCCTTGGTGAAAATGGTGAAATGGGTTGGAGTGTCCACTTGTACACCTGTAAAATATTTCTGTATTAATGATAAGCCATCTTTCACTTTACTGGATTCTCAGCAGTGTGTAGACTGTTTTTTTAGAAGTGTAGCTACACTCACCTGTTTTGTTCAGTCCTGGACCCTCTGCTCGCACCTTTCCAGCATCATGAGAGGGTTCTACCTTTACTTTATATGGACTGCTGGGAATCTCCTGCAGTAGAGAAACAGAAACATGCTTTTGATTTGAAGTTGTAAGTGAAAATGCACAAATGCATCATGTTGCCATTTAAATTTATGTTGCAATGACAAGTTAAATAGAATTATAAAAATATTTAAAAAGTATGCGTTATAAAACCTAGTACTTACTACTAAATATAATACTGCAACTGAACTAAATAATATCACAATAATCAAACTGAATCTAATCGTGGTGAAACTTAAGATTTGATGATGCACTAAATGATTTCTAAAAGAACTGTTGTAAAACATGTTCATGTTCAGTTAATTTAATACATTTCATTTGACTTAAATCATCCTGCAGAAAAAATGCTAGTTTACCTTTTCAGCAAACAGTACCATGACCGTGTAGCGTCCCGGAGCAGGGGGTGTGTACTTCACAGTAAAAGTGTCGTTGTCATTTTTGATTATGTCAAAATCAATGTCTGCCTCAGCTGTTCCCACAACTCCTGCTGCACACTTTATTCCAATGCTGATGTCACCTGCAACATTTTCCACCACAAAGAAACAGGTGAGGAGATATGAGCATACGGCTCAGTAAAACAAACACAAAATACAATGCAAAATACAGCTCATTTTAAGAATTCACATTACATTACCTTGGCCAGCTTCACCGCAGTCCACTGTGAAGTATGTGGGCTCACTGGATTTCAGACCAGTTTTTTCCACTCCAGGACCATACACCTTTACTTTATCTGGGTGGCAGCCCTCACCAACAAGAACCTGTACACACACACACACACACACACACAAACAATTCAGTGTTCAGGTATTTTATGGTGCGGTAAAGCCTATTAATGTGTTTATGGTGTGTTGAGCTGTGGGTGTGTTATTATGTGTTGGTGTTTGTTACACATACCCTGTATGGGCTGTTAGGTACATTGACTCCACCCCAGCTGATGATGATGGTGTGCTTAATTGGCTTTTTCGGGACGTAGACACACACAAAGGTGCCGTCACCTTTATCAGTAATCTTGATGTCAATAATGCATCCTTCAGCATCCTGCAGAATACACAAAGACAAAAATAAAGAACCACTTCTAACTGCATGTAGATAGACGAGTTTATCTGTAGTGAACAAAACTTCAGTCTAACCTGAGCGTAAATCTTCAGTTCGCCCTTCCCTGCCTGCCGTGCATCAATGGTAAACTCGGCTGGCATGTTCACAATCACTCCAGTGGGCTGCAGACCAGGACCAAAGGCTCGAACCTGCAGAGGACACATATTTACACAATGGTAAGTAAGACACACTCTCTCTACAAACCCACCGAATCTGATGATTGGGCACCCTAACAGAAAGCAAGTGTCTTTCACATTTTCAAAAAGTCTGCAAATGGCTTCAGACAGTGCTTTAATATACAGTACATAAACTGGCTGTGAAACATGTACTATATACAAGGACTACACTCAATTTCATACTATATACAGTTCAGTAAAATCAGCCTCTGCCTGCTATCTGCCCCAGGTCCATGTAAGCAAATGTTCAGAAGGTTAGTTCACTCCATGGAATCAGATCAGGATGTTGAAGTTCCACTGCTTCATAGCTCAATGCTAGGCAGCTTAATACCCCTATAGCCAAAGCCTAAACTATTGGAAATGCTTTTACACACAGGCTAGAGGAAATGTGTGTGAGTAAAATGGCATTAATACACATTATACACCTTTTCAGGGAAGACATCATTAGCTGCGGGCAAGATGTGGGCCATGAAGGGGCTGTCCTTAATATCCTCATCATCACAGATAACATGGACGGCGTAGTCTCCAGGCTCTGTGGGCCAGTAGCGAACGTCACACGATCCATCGCCTTTATCCTCACACTCGATCTTAGCCTGTGATGGGCCCTCAATGGAAAATCCTGCACAGAGGACACATTACTGAAACTCAGCACCACCCACACCACACACAGCATCCTGAAGATCCTACTTATGTGTTTTAATGAAGCACAGATCATTAGTGCTTATTTGGAAACTATGCTGGTCGGCTGGCTGGAGTTACTCACCGAGAGATCCAACCTCAGTGCCGATGGCCTCAACCACAAAGTCTGCAGACTTGCCCACCATGCCCGTCTTTAAACCCGGACCCCAGGCTCGCACCTTCTGCAGCCCCGCCTGCACACCCACTTCCACCTCAAACGGGCTGGAAAACAGAACCACACACACTCAGCTATTTTAACCTTGTTAAGAAACACACAGCCTGAGGAGGAGTGGGATCAGTGCAGGGTGAGGAGGGTGAGGTGTGTTTCTGTCTCACCTGCGTGGAATTGCCTGACCTCCCCAGGTTATGGTTACAGTGTATTTTCCAGGAACGGTGGGGCGATAGTCACATTCATACACTCCATCACCAACGTCACGCACCTTCACTGGCACTTCAGCTCCCCCTAACGTAGTCCAAGAACAATGCACAATCATAATTTGGGCCAAATTTTTGTAAGAAAAGGTACAATATACTATGTACATACTATTTTACATACTAGCAGAAAATCACAAATTTTGCATTTACAGAATCAACCCTCAGTGGACTGTGCTTAACAAGAACATGAACTTACAAGGTAAAAATTTAGATTTCTGGTCATTAATTTTGGCCATAAAACAGTAATTGTGTATTAAAATGTGCTAAAGTATGTCTCTGTTGAGAATGAATTTATTCATTTATTATTCTATAAAAACATATTTCATTTGACAGACTTTTTAAATCCAGTAAAGGATCTTCTGCAAACCACAGGGACTCACCTGGGCCTTTAACCGAAACCTTCAGTTCTCCAGTGCCTGCACCTTTAGTAAAGACCCGGAAGTCGGCCACCTCCTTCACGCGGACGCCCTTGGGCTGCAGTCCTCGCCCAGTGGCCCGACAGGCGCTCGCATTGCTGGCTGAACGGAGACAAAACACACAAATATTACATCTTGAAAGGTACAGACTACAGCGCTTCTTGTGCTTCTTGTGTTAGTAAGCTTCCCAACAAAACATCAACAGAACAGACCAACAAACTAAGACTCGACCTGCTGGGCACGGGCCGAGCACATGTCCAACATGATGCAACAAAGGCATAAAGGAAACCCAAGCTGGCAGCTGCACTTTTGGGCCATATGGAAAATGTGCTCACAAAAAAAAATCAATTTTGTACAAAGACATTACGCTGATAAACCAGTAAGGCTGAAATCATGTGGAATCAAGGTAAACAATCCAAAATGTCTTTTGAAAAATGCAAAATGCAGCTTATTTAAAAAAAAAAAACTTATAAAAACAAATCTACTTCTGTCATCCTCTTCTGTCCACAAAAAACACTTACAAAATGTCTCTTTCTATGCCATTCCACTGGCACTCCACACATGCACTCACTCTGTTTTCACTCATTCTCTCTGTCTCTCTCTCTGATGAGAGATGCACTACGCAGAATTAAAGCGATCATTTGGCCAAACTATTTTTTTCTTTAACCTGAAGTTCGTCAATCAGCCAAAACATGTTTGCTATCTGAAGTTTAAAACTGTTCTTTGCCCTGGATCTTAAAAGAAGTGAAAGGAAATGATGTGAAGGTTTTTGGTATGATATCTACAACGTGATTACGTTGTTTCCAACACTGTATGACTGAGTCGTCTTGATCATTGACTGATTTCAATGTCATAATCCACATAATCAAGCCTATTCAGACTAATTAAAACCTTCACATGGTTTACAGAGAGTGGTGATAAGCTTCCATTACTTGTGTCTACACAACCATTGGGACAAACAAGTTTAGATCCAACAACAAAGTTAAATAAACTTCAGACACCGATCATGTATTGAGTAATTGAGTGATTTCAGACCAAACTATCACTTTAAGTAGGCCAGAGGCTGAAGCACAGAGCAGGTCTTAGATCGGAGATCTGTGACACGGCGAGAGCAGCACCAAGCAGAGAAAGCTGAGACAGTCATGTCAAGACTGGCGGAGATGGGCAGGGCATTGAGTTTGGCCCACGCTCAGTTGGCTGGCCGTCGAGTCGCACCTTTAGGTTTGTGGGGCTGTTTCCCTGCAGGCGGAGTGCGCACTGACTGGGGGAGAATCTGCAGTGCTGGAGAAGCACTTACAGGAGCTACAACAACAAACAGCACAGGGAGTTCTTTTTCTCATCATTACTGTGAAGAAAAGATCACTCGGGGTCAGGGTGGACCTGGGCTTACCTTCAGAGATGTGAACTTTGAAGGGGCTTTTGGGGATGGGCTGTCCAGCAAACGACACATGAATGGTGTGAGGTCCTTCCAGCACAGGCTGGTAGGTGCAGCGGAAAACGCTGTCGCCCTTGTTTTCTAGAATAACCTCCACAGTGTCCTTTTTCCCCTGAGGATCTACAATGACGACACTGACATCACCAGCTCCGGCACCTGCAGAAACAAAGAGGGCAGCCATTCAGACAATAATAATAATAATAATAAATTTTATTTGTAGTGCACTTTACATTTGGACACAAATCTCAAAGTGCTACATAGTAAAAAGCAAAGTAAAAAAACACTATAAAACCACCAATTAATTAAGAATGGTAAGTTCTTCTAAAAAGAAATGTTTTTAGTCCTTTTTTAAAGCTATCTATTGACTGAGGAGCTCTCAACTCGTCAGGTAGCGCATTCCACAAGTGAGGTGCGGCAGAGCAAAAAACCCTATCACCCATGGTACTGAGCTTAGTTCTGGGGAGGAGGAGACGGTTTGAATTTGCAGAGCGAAACAGACCAGTAACACTCTGAGAGAAATTAAAAAACGACTGCAGCTCATGATTAGTTCAATTATAAAATATGTTTTAACTGTTTTTTAACCATTACATCCGTCTTCTCTTTGAAAAGTATATGCTACATTCTTTACCCTACACTAATGAGATTAAACTGATATAAGCAACTGACTGCCCTGTATTGTGCATCTGTACTGTAAGCTAAAGTACATTGTATAAACTCAGTGTGAACCAGTTAATAAACTGATATAGGATGAATAAATGATACATATTTAAATGCACTAGTCTTTGACATTGTACGCAGATTTACTCACCAGCAGTATAGATGTCAAAGTAGGTGGGCCTTTGAGTCACATTGCCCGTGGGCTCCAGCCCAGGCCCTCTGGCCTGCACTTTGTTGGGGTCACCAACAGTCTTAGCCACATTAACCGAGAAAGGGCTCTTATCAATGTCCTGTCCAGCAAACAGCACCTTCACCTGGGACACGGAGAACAGACTCAGTTAGGTTAAATGTATAAGAATGCACTGTACAAAGCTGTACAAAGTTCATCAATTCATGTTCATCTTTTCATTTCATCCTTGACCGAATAATTTCCTAGAGCTAATTTTAGAATACGTTTTGTTGTATGTCAAAAACATTCACATGGTTAGGATTATTCCATTAAAGCCCCTGAATAATAGAGAACTCTAGCTTTATATGAGTCTGTTGGTTACCTTATGAGGTCCAGCCACCTTGGGTACGTAACTGACGGAGTATGTCCTCTTCTTATCATTGTTGGGAACAACTTTGGCCTAATAAGTTGAGACAAAGTCAATTGTTAATTTTTTTTCATGGGAATGAGCCATACACTGTTTAAAATTATGACAAAACATTTACAGTTACAGAGTATCTTTAAAAACCTGTATGTATTTACTTATTCAAAAAAATTATTTATTAAAAGTTATTTTACAGAAATGTAATTCCCCCCACTACCCAATAAACATATTTAAACAAATTTGCTTAATAACACTATCCTATTAAAGACAGACTGAAGTGATGGACAGTTTTAAAGCCACATCGTCACAAAGGTTTAACAGTATTATTACACTGTGTTACATGACTAACAATGTAATTGACAGAAGAGAAAACATCATGGTTGTCAAGGTTGCATGCTCCACCATCTCTCACCTCTTCTCTGTATCCCTCTGGATCCTCCACATACACTATAACCTCGCCCAGACCAGCGTCCAGCGTCTCCACCGTGAACACAGCTGGTTTCATTACCATGTTGCCCTCTGGCTCAATACCTGCATGTATTTGGACAATGTTTAACCATTAATACAAGAACTTTATTAGATAGAAAGTATGCATTTGCATCGTTTACACGACCTATTAATCACTGTCATTTTGACTAATCATGTTTATTTAAATAAACTGCATCATTAGATTAGGAAAATAACCCACCAGGGCCGTAGGCTTTGGCCTTTTTGGGGTGTAACTGTCTGGGCTTCACCGGAGCACCAGGCTTCAGCTTGGCTTTAGGGAACTGTGAGAGATACGTCATCACTGAGTGTTCATCCACATCAGGGTCTACGATCTCCTCTGGGGCGATCACCTGGAGATCAGACACAGGTACATGTTAATGTATCAACACTAAAGGAAATATTACTGTTTTTTTCAATTGCTAAAAGACAATTTTGTAAACTAGGCTGGTTTTATAAAATGTTTTACACAGTTTACAAAACCACAAACCCAAACTGCAAAATACCTCATATATACTCATACACATATACACTTTCTCTACCAGCTCCAGCAAAACTCTTCCTCCTCTCATTCTCACCCATCCTCTTACTCTCTCTGCAATGTTTTCCATTGTTACTGTAAAAAAGCTGCTCACTTGTGATCTTTTTAGATTTGTTTTAGTTCACATGTGAAGACAGATGTAGGACCAGAGTTAATTTAGTGATATGTTTAAAACCCACTGACTAGATAGCCGTGTATTTTTTGCATCATGCAAATACACTGGCATCCAGGTATATAACAATAATACACTACTAATTTAAACATGTAGATAAAGTATCGATTTATCCTAAACTCCAGCAACAGTTAGCATTAAAATATTGTATTAATATTATAATTATTAATAATGTTGGCAGTATTTTAATATGAAAAAACGCGACTTCAGGTCAGATTTTTGTGTCTTATGCAGATAATTGTGTTCAGTGCATTTAAAAAGGGACCTTTTCAACTGTGAAATGTGTGTAAAGCAGAAAATGTGTTTGGGGTGTTTGAGATTTGAGAATAGGGTATATCCTCTGTGTGTCAGTTTAAATAACTGGAAAAAAACGGTAAACTGTGACATATCTGTATCATCTTAGACGATTCATGCATACTCTCTCTCTCTCTCCTCTACAGAATCCCACCCTGCTGCCCAAAAATTTGTGACACAAAGTCACCATCACGCTAGGAATGTAACAAATGTTCCAGTGTGTCAACAGCACTGTGTCAAAGAGCAATGTTAGTGTGTGTGTGTGTGGTTATGTTTGTACCTGGGGTACTCCCAGCCAGTCGTCTGCCTGCTGCATGGCCTCCCTCGCATTTTCCACTGGCTGATTTGGGTCCCATGTTTCCCAGTCTGGACACAAACCTGCAAAAACAGAGCGACACACAGTTCAGACTCTCCCATTCTCTGTAATTTATCTGTTTATAACATTTTATTTTTACCAACTCACAGCTTGTGGATATGGGTGTACGAAAATATTGAAAAAACTTTTTTGACAACAGGTTTGATTTTTAATAAATAGTTTACATGTATGATTGGTGTAAAACCAGGGATAGTTTAGTGCTGTTTTAACCCCACCCACTAGATAGCAGTGTATTCTTTGCATTATGCAACAATAACATTGATTTAAACATGTAGATTAAGTATTAATAAACCCAGGGTTAAAATCCATGTACACTGAGCTGCTACTGTTGGGCCCAGAAGCAAGGTTGGGATTTGTAAACAGAACACTTTTGTTGTACCGCACCAGTACACATAGCAATGCATGTAGTTTAATCATTTTCAATTTATTGAGAACAGCCCACATTTCACACAAGTGCTGCAAGAAATGAAGGCTGTGAGCTGGTGCTGCTGCAGTGGAATTCAGTCCTGAGGTTTTGGGCTGCCTCTCTAAGTGCCTCTGTGGTGCGTCACCAGCGGACAGACTAGATGAAGCTAAAAGTCACGATTAACAAGAATGCTCTCAAGCAGCAGGGAGACAAATGAGCCATCCACTCAGGAAACAACGTTAATTAAATTCTCACAAATCCTTTTTAGGTCCCTGAGTGTTCTGAACTCCTCAGGCTGTCTGAGGGAGGACGGGTTTGTGTAAACCTGTTGCTGGATGTAAGATGTGAACAATCTGCTGTGAGGGTAAAGAGGTGCTGAGGAAAGCAGAGCCCTGTATGGTCACAGCAGTAGCTGTTCTACAAGAGCTGCTTCATGTCAAACACAACTGCAGTAAACACACACACACACACACACACACACCACCTCAACCCCCTAACAGAGGGAACGACAAAGCTAGAGACAACAGGGCCATTCAGAATGGTAAGAGTGGTAACTTCAAAAAACAAATAAAGCCAAAATGTAGTCGCTCATATTTAGCGTTTTCTTTGTTTTTTGGTTCCTTATATGTTTTTGATTTTCATTGCTGCTCGCTGTTTTAACCACTTTGTACATCAGCCACCAGACTGTAGATACTCTGCTGAAAAATCCAGCATGGCCAGCTCAGGAATGATCAACCTGACCAAAATAGTTAACCATCAGAACTAAACTTGATCATTCTAGTTGACCAGAGAACGATGTAACCAGCAAGATCAAGCTGGTCAACAAGTTCAGCCAGCAGAGGCAGGCACTGCCAAAACTTTTTTTCAGTACATGGTATATTTTAGCCTAGATGAGCAACTTTTTAACCACCTTGACCATCAAAGACCATCTTAGACCAACTAAAACCCAGAATACACTCCTTAACCCCTATATTTTTGTACGTCTTCTCTCTCACCCATGTTCTGAGATGCCTTATTCCTGTTGTTCTGTCCTGATGCTTCTTTGACAGCTGGATGCTGTGTGATTGTTGATGGGACTGCTTATCACAAATGAACTTTACACCAGTTTAACTCCCTCCAGAGTCTGAACTCAGTGACATCTTCACAAATCATGTCTTGCTTTCTTAATAAATTTAGTTTTGACCATTACTCCTGTTGTGTTATTTGTTGTGTAATCCCCTTTTGAGTCTCTGTTCCTCTCATGGTTTCTTCCTCCTGCTCTGAGGGATTTTTTCCTGCCATGGTCACCACATGCATGAGGCTAATGTAGCTAATGTAAAAAGATAGGTAATGCAAGCTTTTACTTCAGCAACTAACATGGTGCAAACTGCAAGCCTAAATCATCACACAAGTGCAGCATGAACATATCCAGTGACCTTGTAGTTTTAAACCTTTATCATAAGGTCATTAAATATATGTCTGTATGGTTGAGGAGAGGGTCTGCACCTAATTTGGATACTAAATGGTTTGGTTATAAAAAGCTTTGCTCAGGGACTCGGGTCTGCTGAAAGCGTGGCTTAGTGTGAGCCAACTGTCCAACTGTCAGGGAGGTCTGTGTGACAGCCTGAAGGCATAAATAGCCCAGAGAGCTTCACCAGGACCTCCAGCAGGACGGCACTGCTGGGCCTGAGGAACTGCCCGCATTGCTGGTCATGGAGTGGGAATAGTAAGAATCTCCCGCAATCAGGCCTCTGCTGGGGGATAGGTATGAATCTGAATCAAAATCAGAGCCAAAGACTAAGTCCAAACTATTAGCCTTAAAGCTAAACTGCAAACAACCTGCATATATTGATGGTCGATTACCAACTCCCCAGCTCATACCAAAAATACTGGATGGAGCAATATCATTCCAAAGAACACAGTTCCACTGCTCCACAGCTCAATACTAGGGGACTTCATGACCCTGCAGTCCATGCCTGGCATTAAGAATGATGCCAATAGGATCACTGCTACAAAATGTGACTCATTGCTCATTAAGAAGAGCCATAAATGAAAAGTTGCAGTGGGTTTGTTAAAGCAGTCAATTCTCTAAGGTGTGCTGGGTATGTTGGTGCCAGGAACAGGATTGAAGAACACTGGCATATTGGCAGTAATTCTCTGTAGGGACAAGACAAGCTGTTTATGTACATTTGCACATTTGTCTCAGCAAGGAGCGCAACTAAATGTAGCTAAATGGATTCATTAGATGAAGTATACTCAAACATTAGTTCATACAGTGAAAATAAATAACATTTAAATCAGTGTAACTCGAATGCAAGTGACTCATAACACCCTTACACATCATCATAGTTTTGTTCTGACAAAATCAGTGCAACATTAAAGTTCTAATAGCCTCTTTAAGAACCCTCTGGTGGTTCTGCAGTGATACACACCTGGAGCACAGTTATCCACCAGCGCTCCCAGTGCCTTGCCGTCCCTCCAGTCACGGTTGAAGTTGTTGATGGGCAGCTGGGGGACTTTGTTCTGGATCCAGCCAAGCAGACGCTGCTTAGGAGTGAGTTTCTTCTTCTCTTCGTCATCATCATCGTCCCACATGGGCATGGAGATGGAATAGTGCAAGATGAGCGTCCAGATCATACCCAGAATGAGCTTCAGGTTTCCATCCACAATGGCTTTACTGTCTGTAAAGCAGAGGAAGAGCAGAGGAACTGTCAGTGCTAAAATGGTTCTACTAACAGAAGGCCTGAAGAGAATGAAAACAAGAAAAGTCAGGATGAACTAATAGATTATATGTGCAATAATTTATCATTCTGCAGTTTTATATTTTGTGTATCTTGAAAACAGGAAACTTACTGTGTATTTTACACTGTAAAAGATTAAATAATCAAATTATTTTTTTTTTACTGATTGAGAGATTGAATTGTTCAATTAAATATGGTGACCTGGCTGTGCCTTATGTTTGGGCGGTGCAACCCTGCTCACTGGTACCTGATAAAACTTTTCAGCATATTGGATGTGTCCTCTTCTGTTGCTTACTGTCAGTGTGTTGTCATTCCCAGACTACCATCTCTTGGTTATATAGTTATATTTTCTGTAGTGATTAACTGTTTGTGCTAAATGTTGTATGCCAGATTGCTTAGTTCACACCAGCATTACTACAGTCCTATACTTCCAGCTTTGGCAGGTAGTTATTGTCAATTAATGAAATAAACCAAGTCATTTGTTCACCTTCACTAAGATTAAACGATTTAAGACTTAAATAAGATATTAAATATCACTGTACAATGTCAGAGTTCAATCATGTCTTGCTAGAGCTGTTTGGTGTAAGGTGGTCAAGTCTTTTCCTGTTTTTGATATTCTAAAAAAACACAAAAAACATTTAACTTGTTTAGAACTTCTTTTAAAGCATATTACTTTAGAAGTTTATTTAATTATTAGAGGCAACAGAATGCCTCATAGGTGAGCTTATCAAGGCTTTCAGTGTTCTGTATATGGATAAAATGATAGTTATTAGCTCACAACCTCCTTTTACTTATTAAATCCATCAACAGCTAATTATTTCCTGCTAAATCAGTCTCTAATGGTGACCTGTATGGGCTAGGACCTGCTCAAAACGCGTGTGGTGGTGCTACTCATACACACCACACCCTTCACACACACTCCCAAAGAAGCAGTCACACTCGGAATTTCTCTGCCTGTCTCTGAGGAACATCACTGACAAACTTAGTCCTGATTTCCTGTATCTTCCTATAGCTTTGTAAAGGATATGTTATTATATCAGAAAGCCTATATGATATTTATCTGTAGTACATGAGGGCTAGGCCTGCGTTAAGCCAGATAAACACAACCATGAAGACCCAGAGGCATTTTGTTACTGTGGTTTTCCAAAATATTTATCCCAGCTTGTCTAAAAGTAAAACATGCTAATGAATTAACACAGTGGTGTGTGTGTGTGTGTGTGTGTGTGTGTGTATGTCTGGCTATGACAGCATTAGCGAGCAGGGAAACCATCTGTCCTAAATGACGGAAAAGGGTCGGTTACACACACTTGCCCCTCCTGCAGGAACTAAACACATTCCTGACCTCCTGGCCCTTCCACACACAATTATGCTACAAGTGTCTAACCTTCACACGGACACACACACACACACACACACTGCCCCGCTATTTTAAGCATCTGCTGAGTGTTTGAGCAAGTGGATATTTTACTACTCATGACTCACCCGCTAATAATTGGCATGCGCCAATCAACAGAGTGTGTTTATCTGCTCAATGTTACAGGTCACGGTGACACTCTGACACTATACCAATCTGGTGACAAGCATGAAAAAATGTTTGAAATACTACTTAAATACACTAGACTGGACAAAAGTATTGGGACACCTGGATATTTTTTTTCTTCCATAATCAAAGATTTTAAAAACGTTTACCCTGCTTATGAATAACTAATATGAGTAACTGTCTTGACTACCTAGACAGGCTTTCTACTAGAATTTCCCAACTTATCCTAAATCCTAAATCTACCTGATGGAGTATCATCATTCCAAAAACACACCTCAACTGTTCCACAGTTTAAACCCTGGCCTGGCATTAGGCATTTTCCATCTGGTTCATGTTAATCCTCTCCAGATGATCCTTTTCTATTAACAATACTTATGTACAATATTATTATTATTATTATTATTATATTAATAGATATTAATAAATTATTAAATATATTATTATTCGTTAGTATTTCCAAACCCAAATTATCCCTGTCAGAGCAGTAGATGGTCTGCACTGTCAGCGGGTTTGATTAAGCTGCTCATCATTGTGTGAACTAAGAGACCAAGCTGATCTTATTAGGAGACCTTGCTGCTCCCGTTCTGCCTTTCACTCTAAGACCTTTATTGCTTTCTATAATAACTACACAACACAGTACTGTACTTTTACTTTCAGTCTTTCTGTACTATATTTTAGGACTGCTTAACTACTTAAAATACTTGCAAAATTGTGAAAATTTTGTTCTTCAACTTCAGGTGTAAAGCTTAACATTTCACACTTCTTCTCAAGTTCCTTTATACATAGAGCACTTTTATGTTTACACGAGTCTGGGTCAGTAATACTTTTTTTGTGTGGTAGTGAGTTCATAATTTGATTCAAATTTTCTTCTAAGGAGAAATATTACACACTTTTACATTGTGTTTCGTTTTCTTTTAGTTTTATCTGGCAGTGACAAGTAAGGGTACTTCTAGAAAGAGCTATCATATCCCCCCAATGCTATCCAACACACCAGCTGTTGAGTGGTGTGGCTATTTTCCATCATACTAAAACATGGAGTCATGCAGGGCACTGGAACACACTCCATACCATTGAGAAAACGAGATGGATACTTGTCTGGCAGTGTGTGTGTGTGTGTGTGTATGAGAGAGAGAGAGAGAGAGAGCAAGAGAGAGAGAGAGATAAAGGTTCTATAGCAGGTCTGCTTACAGTAAGGACCCATGAGGACAACTGAATTAGCCTGCCCCTGAGTTCCCCAAAACCTACCTGTCATCTTAGTGTGTACAATGTTTTGTTTAAGCCACCACAAACATTACATCTGGCCACACCTACTGTGCACTAGGGGTGGATGATATGGCCCTAAAATTATATCACAATATTGCAGTAATGATACTCTTGGCGATATGACAAAACACTGAATTAAAAAATAAAATTTAAGAATACACTGCTGCATAAAAATGAACATTATTTTTTATTAATGCATATGATATGATATAGCACACCCCTAACTGAGATATTAAAAATAAGTATTTTATCAGATTTGTAACAGATGTCAATGATCCAGAATGTCATAATACTAATAATGCACTGCAAATATCTCCATATATCCAGGACTAAAGCAAAATTAATTATACTGGACAGATATAATCTGTCTCTAGTAGATATATAATCATTATATATAATATGAGAATATTGTGATTTTTTTCTTTTGCTAAAAACAGCTAAAAAGTAGTACCCTGATGTGATTATTGGGGGTGGGTGATATGGCACGATATGGCAGGGTATAATATTGTTCACTATTTAAACAATTTTGGCGATATTATTGAGTATGATATGATATGGCACACCCCTACTGCACACCCCACCCCTTTTGGGTTGTCCAGTTCTTCACAAAGACCAAAGTATACTGATCCATATTCTACACAATCTACCTAGGTTGTTTTTTAATTTAACCCTGTGTGTCATTGATGGGGGTCCCTAGAAAGTTCTATTCGATTCAGTCTAATTCATCTGGCATATCTTTGCTTGCTCTGTCACACTTTTAATATAAAGAATATTTAAAAAACATTCTGTTTCCTAAAGAACCTGTCATAGAAACTATTTTTGAAAATGAGGCATAGGAGTAAATATCTTTCAGAGTTGGAAGAGCCTGTACACATAATGTTATTGTAAAAGAAAGATTACTCCTAGAAGAAATGCCCAGTAGATTAACCCCATTCCTAAACAGAGGAAGCTGTTGCTTGTTTAGGACTGCTTAATCAGTGTGGCACAGCCTTTAATGTATGGTCATATGCGAAAGTTTGGCCATACTTCTACAGAAAACATTTTTACATATGCTATTTATTCCAAAAAAATAACATATTGGGAAATGACCACCTTTTTTTAGTACATTCCACATTATGATGTACTGTTTTCCAATAATAAATAAATAAACAGTAGTTGTGTATTAAAAGGTGCAGACGTTTGTCTCTGTGGAGGATATGTCTTACTTTTACATTACCTCTACATAGTTTTACCACTAAAGCTCTGTGACTGTTTGACTGTAAACATGTAAAAGCTCACTCACCTATTGACACCAGTTTGATTCTCTCCCTGTCGAGAAACTCCAAAGCCACAGAGACATTTTCCAGTTTCATCTGTCTGAAGTTGGGTCTGACATGGTGCTTCCTGTACATCTTTTTCTGGCTGAGCACCTCCAGCAGGGCTATGAGCTTAAGGCCATCACCCAGGTCCCTCTGTAGGTCTGTGACATTTTTGTTGATGCACTTCAGGTGCTCATTGCACCACCTGGTGAAGGTGTTCTGCTGGATCTTCTTCCAGGGCGCATCCTCAGCCAGCTCTTTTTCTGTTGCAGGCATCTCGTCGTCTTCTTCCTCCCCCAGATCGGTGGCCTGGTGGTACTGGGGCAGCTGGTCGTCCAGCGAGGTTTTGTGGCTCATCATCCTTTCTTTGGGTGCTGGAGGCTTTTATAGCTCAGTTGGGCTGGAGGTGAGATTTTGTTGCTGTGCGGTTCGGCAGGATGGTGCGAGCTGCTCCAACAGGCCAGAACTTTGATGAGGTTAAAAAAACAGAAAGATTTTCAAACCTACTTGTTAAAGGGACACTTCTGTCAGGACAGTGATGAATGAAATAATCCGATTTATGGTTTACAAGCCAGCCGGTCCTCGTTTTTAATTGGCAGTCTCTTGTCAAAAGTAGTCGGCCCTTCTTAATGGAGTTGTGCTGTACAGCCTCAGTTTGGAGATCAGTCGCTCTCTCTCTCTCTCTGTGGGAATAGGGGCAGTTGAGCTGTGCTCGCTTATAAACTGTCGGGTTATAAGTGCTGGCACCCCCTTCCCCCGTCAGGCTGCAGGAATGCCGCTGTCATGCTCCACACAGGAGAGATGAACACACTCATGCAGGATTGGTCAGAAGCACATGAGGAGCTGCTATTGGCCGGAGCAGCTGAATGACAATGAACTTTATTTCTGTTTGAAATAGATAGGGGGAGTAGTATGAGATCATCAGACTGAAACAAGTGTCTCTAAAAAAGAAAGTGACGTACAACTCTGAGGATCGCTCCAATAATCAAATCTTAAGCTTTTAAACAACTTACATTTCTTAACTGCTACAAAAAAGAATCTGTTTAAATTTCACAAGATAAGACAATACTGTGTTTTTACTTTAGCTTTTTAGTTGGAACTACAACCAGAACATAGCTTCAAATTAATGGAACTTAATACACACTGAGCACTATAAAACTGCATGGCTAAATCATCACACACTTATGGAGGTGTTCAGTAATCTCTAATTCTGGGGTTTCTGACATTTATGATTCACTGTTATCTAGAACATGACTAAAGTATGGATACAGTTCAGGATTAGTATAATTAGTCATTAGTCCTAATCTAATCTAATATTATAATTAATAATCAATTTTAACACAAAAAACAGGTCAACACTGTTGCTTTCCAGACTCTGACCCACAGTGACATTTAACTATAAGAATTGACCTAAAGACTGTTAAAGCTCAGATGTTGCTGGTTTCTGATTTTACTGTGGGTTCTCCAACAATCAGTGTTCTACCTCTACATTAGTGTTCAGCAAAGAACTGTTAATAACTTCTTACAGTTTAATATCAACAGGAGCCTTTATCACTCAGTAATGATCATCTAATCAGTGTACAGTCCTGCCAACTGATCAGCAAAAATGAATAGGAAGGATAGTGGAACAGCTCTATAATTCATGCAATTCCAATACATTCATTTAGCAATCTGTTTCCCTATTCTACCTATTTGTTCTCAGTGCCTCGTTTTAAATGTCAAGGCTCCTGGAACTCTAACAGTGAAGTGTTGAGCTTGTTGACAGTGTAAATATGGTGATTTCTTTGCATGGGTAACGCTATACCCTAAGTAGCATTGTAAGCCTGTTGGGAGCATCAACTAAAGGTTCTGTTTTTCCGAAAAGCTAGGGGTGATTGGAGATTGTGAGCTATTTGACAAAAGTTTTTACTTATTATCATGTTTTACTACACCCCAAATTAATTTTACCGCAGATTTCTTCTTTATTAACTTGCTGATAAATGAACATAGACCACCAAAAAATGAAACACCAAAATCAACAGTAGAAATTAGAAGATGAGGTGATGATTGGTGAATAAAAGAATGATCCTGCTTACAGTTTACAAACCTAGTGAGAAAGATCTGCTGAAGCTGAGAGGTTTAACACTAACTGATAAAAAAAGAAAAGAAAAAAACTTTAGCTTTAACAGAATAGTTTTCCAGGAGACCATTCATATACCTTTATGTATTCATGAGGACATGAATAGGCTGAGGGATAACGGGTGTAGCCCAAATATAATTCAGTTCTATATTTACTTCCATGCCTCTATGTATCTTGTCCCTTTGGCCTGGGATGTAGGAGGGGTTACACGTGTAAATCAGGTTGAATGATCTGTCGTTTAAAGATATTAACTAAATTAAAAGGGCTTACTGGACCTATTTTACACAGCGGTCGCCTGTGATCTGGCTGACTCCTCGAATTACTTTACTTTACTTTACGCAATCACGGACCTCACCCACTCACTCATCCCCTCACCCACTCACCCTGACCCCCTCACACACCCCCTCACTCACTCAGCACAGCCGGGAACTCAGACTCACCACCTGTTTATACACCCTGATCAATCAGCTCGGCGCGCGCTGTTCCTCCTGACCGCCGGCAGAGAAGCAGTGTCTTCACCGAACCCATCAACAGGTGTTGTGCCGAATTCCGACTTGCCTCGCGCTCTCGTTTTTCTCTGTTAATAAAATCCATTTATCTTTTTTTTTTTTTGCAGAGCTAAAAACAGAGCCCTGCCTGAATCAGAGTTGCTCTAAGTGTGTGACCTGATCTCCACATGCCTCATTAACCCCGTCACTATACTGTATAACCCAGCATTTACTATCTGAAATATTCTGCCGAATCGGTGCCCTTTCTGTCCTCAGGAAAACAATGTGTAAATGTGCACACAAAATAACTTTAAAATACATTTATTTAATTATATATATGTGTCTTGTACATTGACCTAATTGCAAAAGTAAAATATATAAAAAAATAGCATTTGTTACCTGTCCCCACTCTCTATCTATAAACCTCACCATAGTCTCTGAACCTCACTATGAAATATAATTATTAAAAATAAAAATATTAAAATATAATTATTAAAAGAGATGTATTTTTTCCTGTTACCTTAAAACCTTATCCCATGTGAAACATCTGGAACATTTTACAAGTCACATCTACAACAGAATGTGACGTTAGTTGGTTCTTCTGAAGATCACGGGAAGATCAAAATTAAGTTCCTTCATTTGTTATTCTGTATATTTGATCTTATTTTAACTATGGCTAAGGAGGTCGAGTTCCAGTAACAGAATGAGTGCTGTCCCCTGGTTTATTGATTTAATAATGTGAATTTTATTTAATGTAAACCACTTTTTTACAATTCTGTTTGGTTCATCATTTATCCATTTATTTAATAAATTGCATGATAATAAATTTGATCAATTTCAGGTTTGGGTCTTCTTGAAAAAATAAAAATAATATTTTTCTGTCATAAATATCAATTATTTGAACATGCAGTCAATCAATTTAATCATCTTAGGATTAGAAAGTAAAGCTGCCTGAGTTTTGGAAAGTTAAATATATGTGTTATTAGATAAAGAGTTGAAAAATCTAAAAAAAAAAAAAAAAGGTTTAATTTGGAACAGTTACAACAAGCATAAGGCACCCAATCGGTGGAATGGCCCATATAGAAGTGAACTGAGTAGAGTTTATGCTAATATGAATACTTCTACAATAACTACACATAAGTTAGGACCTAAAGTTTTTTTTTTTTTTTTTTTTTGTAAAATATTAATTTAATATGCAGGGCAAGAAAACTGCTGACAGATTTAGATTTTTCTGTTTTCTTCAACAGGAATACAGTAGTTTTTACTGCATTTAAGACATAGGCCACCATGAAATTTAAATATTAAAACTGCCTTAAACATTAAATTAATATTTTACAAAAAAGTCTTTAGGTACAGGCCTAAATTGTGTACAGTAGCAACCAATAGCATTGTGTGTATCTCTAAGGGAAATATTTTTGCTGTACTGGATAATGCTGTATAATATGTTGTTTATGAAGCTAAATGTAAAGGTTATGTTGTGGTTTGTGCCGTATTATCTGGTGTAATGGATTCATCATTTATGTACTGCAAACGTTACAGTAGGCAAGCAAGACGCTGTAAGGACTGTAAGACTTCAGTTCTTTGAAGCGTCTGCACTGTATACTGGTTTGCCTTTACACCCCAAAGAAAAAATATAGACCCGCCAATTGTCTTTGTATAATTTGCATCCTGCTTATTATAATTTGGAGATTTGGCCTGAAAGGATAAGTAGATAAAACTGTTATTTTCATATGATGTCAAGGTTGTGGGTTCGATACCCGGGTTTAGTGGGCCACCGTTTTGGATTCTTAAGTAATGCTTTTAAATCAGGTCAATGGGCCCCTAAGCAGAATTTCTTTTTGGCCAACCCCCCATACCCCTACATCAGCACCAGATGATTTATCATTCCATAGGCTAAACTGTGTGTGTAACGTGCCCAATATTATTAGCATAATTCATAGTTAGCAGAAATCATTCCGTCATTAATCATTCTTGCTACTTTCAAGTACAGAGTGGTGTATAAATATTGCATATTACTTAAACTATTTACATCAAAATACAAGACACAAGAAAGTTATTTGACTGCAACACAAGTTTACCTTTGGCAAAAATGAAAAATAATTTTAAAACCCTTCAACTCTAATTCTGTAACTATCTAGTAAATTGAAGCATGTTTGGACTTTATCACTAGGCTAACTTCCAAACATGCTATTCCACTGAGCAAAAAAACTTGCTACATTACAGTTTACTATTCTACAGACATTGTGTAATAAAACACAGTACTGCCAACATGTCATGCATGTACTAGTCGGTTACATCCTAGCCTAAATGTTTTTAATCATCAGCTTTATTTACCGTAATCCATTATTAGCTACCACAGCAGCCTGGTTAAAACAGTGCTGATATCTTTAATACACCTCTACAAGTCTGTATTTTAACAGCTTACCTACCATTTTATTTGGTAGCCTATCTAATGTTACTGTAGCTTCTGGGCTCATTTTATTAACTCTCCAGAACATAAACTGAACTGAAGCTGGATTAGTATATTATAAAATAATGTAATTTTGGACATGCAGACCTACCTTTTGTCCTGCTGTTTTTTTATCTTCTTCTAGCTTCTTCTCTTTCCTTTTCTCTGCTCCAGAGGGAGAATTTGTAGCTTTGCTGACTTAATACTGCCCCCCCCCCCACTCCTTAGTTATCAAACGCCAACCCCCCAAAGTGCTACATATCTACATTTACCCAACAGCGGCAGCAGACATTTTTTTTCATGCTATCTTGGTGCTCTTGGGGGCTTCCTGGGGGAGTAATTCAAGTATGCCTAGGGCCGGTTCTGTCTTTACACTTACAGCTCCCTGGGCATCACAGCCACGGCTGCCCACCGCTCCAGGCACGTGTGTTGCCTGGCCTCTATAAGGCTGAAAGAGCAAGTTAATCCAATCTCTGCTGCAGAGTACGCCTGTATGTTAGCTGAATGCTACAGTATCTATTAATGCAAAATTATGGGATCAATATTTGGCAGATTAACAGATATATGTATTTGAATCCTGTTTCTATTGCTGAATTTTTGTCCAGTACTTTTTACTTGTTAGGTTTTGTCATTATAATTAAATGTGGGATCAAGTCAGTGGGCACACTGGACTTTGCTATAAGCCACTTCTTTTTCAGAATTTATAGCGTATAATTTAATAATCACAGATTACCATTTATTTGTGAGAATGCTGACACTCGACACAGCTCTGAGTGGTTGTGCCAGATAATTGATGATAATTGAAAGGTGTGTGCTGTTTGTATAAATATTTAATAATTGTGTAGAAAAATGTATGATAATGGTTATTTATAATAAAAAACAACAGGAATTGCGAGTGTAATGTTGTTCCCATACTGCAGCATGACCGTGGCACACAAATGGGATTCGGATTCTGGCAGGAAGTCAGAAAGTAAATGTACTCCCAATCCACATTTAGCCATGAGGGAATCCCTTCCACCATTCCAACATTCAGCAGCAAATTTCTACCAGCAGTTTTTCTCCTATTTCTCCTATACTGTGTGGGTCAATTGTGTGTGCGCAGCATAGCTGTTTATTACATTTAATACAAATACTGTAACAATACATTTCTCAAGATTTACTCTAAATATCACATTTTCATTTAAAAGTATTTTATGTTTATTTTATTTGGTGTACTTATGTGATTTTGATAAAACCATTTTGATGTCTCCCAAAATGTCTCCACCCACACACTGTTTTATTAAACAAAAATATCTGCTGAATGTTAAGCAATCAGTAATAGTAATTTCATTTAATATTTATCATATTGTCTCTATACTTAGCTGAAATAAAGATTAAGCTGTCCACCTTTTTGTGGTAAAATATCAATATGATTAAAATAATTTTAGAAAACTAAAATGTATGTTTGAAACAGAACTGGGACTATTAATGAACTACCAAATTTCCATCACATGACCACTGCCAATGCTGTCCGTGTTCACTCTGTCGTGCATCTTTCTGTTGAGAGGATGCATGCATGCAAATTAAAATATAGTAAATATAGTATCATTAATTACCAAAAGCTACACTATATACATCGTCAGCCTAGACTAAATATAGGATTGATGAAGATTTAGGCTAAACATTTTTTAGGAAGGTTACTTTTCCTTCTTCTGTCTGGGATCTAGTAAGAAGCCAGCACCCTGTGACCTAAGTAATTCTGATGTCTCAAAATAGAAACAGATCTCACAGGAACTCAGGACCAAGTGCTGAATATGTCTACATGCTCAGAACATGGGAAGAATTTTATAATTAATATGACATTTAAATGAAGCCAGTGCACACTGAAACACAATACTCTTTCTTATACTGTACCTAAATGTAGCCCATTATATTTTCCCAAATTATATTTCCGATTTAGAAGATTTTAATTTAAACTAAAAATGTATTTAGCCAAAGACCAAACATTAAAGACGATAAACTAATGGTAATTTTGTTCATTTTGTTAGAACTAAAACACTACAGTCACCTGAGCTGTTAAATATCTCTTTAAACCTCTTTAAACAAACCTAAACCATGTTAAACCGTAGGAAACCATGTTCTTGTCTGTGAGAGTTTCATTTCATTTTCACATTACAATTCTGTGGTTTATTTTGTCCACAGGATGTTTCATCCTTGATTTCAGGACCGCTGGAGGAGCAGGTGTGTGGATTTTGTTGGAGGTGTAGAGCAGACTGCAGGTGTACTTATACTGACTGTGGATAAGATTGGGTGTAGATCAAATTAATATCTGCACTTTTGGAGAAACTAAGTTTTTTAAGTTGATTTTAGTTCAGTTTTAATTCCAATTTTGTTGCTGAGCAGAGACAGGCAGTGTGTCCACTAGCAGTGTGTGTAATAACTAAATGTGTGTGTGATGGTGAACAGAGATTTGGCTGCAGGTGTATTTTGGGAGTGTCCTGTGGTCCTACACTGACTGAGTCACTCTCATACTGACACTCCACTGACCTCTGCACCAGAACAGGCACACAGACTCTGCTCAGAGTAACTGCTTTAAAACAGCCCTCAGTCACAGACAGGCTAAATATACAGCACCACACTCCACCACTCTAAAGTCACCGCTTTAAACCCCAAACTAACTTTCACAAAATTAACCTTTTAATAAAGCTTGTATATCATTAATATCCAGAGTGAATATCTAATAACCAAAAAATTATGTTTAATATCAATAATATCAGGAAATCATAAGAATGTTAATATCCAGAATTTGAGACAAGAGGACATATGATGAAAGTAAGGACATAAAAATGGAGACTTGCTCAGCATGGAAGACAGCGTCATTTCCAATGAGTGTGCGTGTGTGTGTGTGCGTGTGTGTATATCAGTTTACAGCTGGAAAAAATAGAAATAGAGTATGGTATGGTATAAACCCCCTAGGAAAACAGTACTTGTCAAACGTTTTACACACATCCTCTCACTTAAATGTGTTTTCTTTCTTTTTTTTTTTTATTTTATAAATTTATAAATTTAATATTGAAGACATTAAAGCTATACAGGAATATATGCTAATTTGTTTGTAAACAAAAGTTTTAAACAAACCAGAATATGTTCTATATTTTAGATTATTTTAAGTATCACATTTAGCTTCGAGAACAGATCTGAACACTCTGGGTATTATAATCTCAGTGTCTTCATGAGGGAGAGTCACCTGGAATAGTTTTCTCAGCATCTTGAAGGAGTTCCTGGAGGTGTCGAACAATAGTTGCTGCTTTTCCAGCTCAAATCACCTCAAATCACCATCTCAGTTGATATTGTTAAGGTCAGAGGATTGTGGAGGACTAACACATTTTTACTGTTTACTATACAATCACGTGGTCCCGTAATTGTTTTCATATCTTTAATAATAATCTACAATGTAGAAAATATATCATGAATATATCATGAATAATACTGTACATACAGACACACATAAAACACTTTTAAAATAAAACTCAACAGTGATTTATTTTATTCATAATTCTTTTATTTGTTTTCAAAACGTGTAATATATTCCAGATTACAAAGAAATCACACAAACACACCATTAATAAAGATAAATAATCAGCAATGTAATAAATTTAAACTAGATCAGTGAGACACTCACACTCACAATGCTCAGAACACTGACAGTATATGTTTTAAGGTGTACAACAGTACATGGCCGTTGTTAGATTGTTTGTTTCAGAAAATGCAACTCTGTGTACTTTTCTGCATTAATGCTGCATTACAGTAGTGTACTAACTAAACCCCACATCGTTTATTTTATCTTTGTATAGAGCACAAAGCTTCTGTTTCTTCAAAAAATATATGTTTTACACCTTTTCACTGTGTGGTCCATTTTCTTTAAGGTCGACGCAGTGTATGATTAAAATAAGATTTTCGTTTTAATTGGGATGTATGAATGTAACTCTGAATTTTAGTGCTTGACAAAGGTTTGCCTATGTGGTTCTATTAGCTATTGTTTATCACGCAGTGCCATCTAAGGGGACTGGCGATCACAGGTGAACAGCTTAGGCTTGTGCCTTTACCCTTTATCAACAAATGTCCCTGCTCCTCAAAGCCCTAGTCTTTTGTGGATACAGATTTTTTACTAAATCATGATTACAGTGAGCTGTTAACACCACCTGTTTAAAATATCATCAGTTATTTAGTTTTTGTTACTAACCATTACTAACCATAGATGTTATCCATCCCAACATGTTCTGGAATGGTTTGCAGGCCTAAAAAGCAGAAAAGGGTGCATATAAATTAATTAATTAAATAAAGTTGAGCGAAGAAAACTTAAATATTGTGAGTTCATACTGTCAGTACAATGAAAAAATCCAAAGGAAATGAATTTGCATTTTGCAAAATGTTTAAGAACGTTTTTTGATTTGGGGTTGTATTTTGTATAGTGTATATGTTCTCCCTGAAATATTTAAACTCAGAACATCTTTAATCATTTAAATAAGTATATATAAATATATATGAACATATTTTATGGAATTGTTTGTTTTATTTGTCGTACTTTATTCAGTGGTAAATATTCTCTGTGAAATTCTGAAATATCATAAATAAATTACAAGTAAATAGTACAGAATAACTTTTCATTTACAGAAATATACATAGGTCCAGGTATAGATGTGTTTTCACATGAAATTGGAAAAATGCAGGAAGGTTTATTGCTATTTTTTTGCAATTAGTGAAAATTTCCTTCAGCATGCAGAACAAATCCCTCTCTCTAAAATCACCACAATGCAGAATCACAGCCCTAAACATCTGCAAAAAATCAGTCTCTTCATTATGAACTCATCGTGAATATCTGTAAATGAATCCCACTTTCAGAAATCGTGAGATTTTTAAACATGTGAACATGCTGGAAACCCTGTGGTAAAAAATTTCCAGTGTATCATTTACAGTGTACTCACTGTACTGTATCTGCAAAAACATCACGTAGCAACTCATGCAGCTCTTTCTATTAGCAAATATATTCTTATAAATCAAAATATATAAATATTAATTAGTTTCTATAAACCTACTGTCATGTGATATCAGTTAAAATTACTACAAACAATAATGTTTAAATTCTAGATATTCTCAATATATAAAATACTTTAATATATAAAATGCAAAAACATCAATAAAATAAGTAAAGTGAGCTGCTCTACAGTCTAACTGTAAACGCAGAAAACACATTAAAACCACAGGAAGACTGAAATCTAACTACAGCAGATTTCACACACAAAACCGATTATAGCAAAAATGTTTCTAAGAAAAAATCATCAGTCTTTCACTTCAGTAAAGTGCTTTTATTAATCTAACCTGTTTCCACTATAAAACCCAGTTCCGAATTACCTAAACCCTACAGGACAGAGGTTTTTTTGGGCATATACTGGGCTTGGACAATATCGGCTTATCAGAAGAAACATCACAGTACCAGAAGAAAGAAACATAAAGAAAAAGATGTCTTCATTATCAAGTTTCTCCTAAAGGACAACGAGACTTTAAGCGATGAGTCATTTTAGGAGAAACATCAGTGACCAAGCTGATCTCTAAATGAAACAAAAGTGAGATCACAAATCTCATGAGATCACAGAGTTTTATCTGAGCAATAAAATATAGATGAGAATATAAGCATGTAAGCATTTGTATATATTAACTAAATTATGTGTGTGTGTGTGTGTGTGTATATAATTGTGTATGTGTGTGTGTGTGTGTGTATGTGTGTGTGCACTCTTTATCCATGTCTTTCACTTCACTATGCGCTAATAAATTGAAAGAAAAATTCAGCTGCTGATTTGTATTGTTATTGCATTCGATACCTTCCTTACCCATTTTTCTCTCTATAATAAATAATAAAAAGGTAGAACCGCACAGAAAGAAAAAAATTATACAACACAACAATATTTATGTTAAATATTTGAATAAATTAATAGATCTTTACAAATAATGGAGTGAGTTACAGGCAATAATAGTCAAAGATAAAACAAGATCAGAGCATATTTACAAAAAGAGTAAAAACCCTCACAAAGAGTTCAGGTCAGTGTCTCCGTTAGCTTCTCTGCTAAAGCTGCCGCTCTATATCCTGCTCTGCTGGCCGGTCAGGGTATCCTGTCCTTTCCAGAGACACAGAAACCCTAGGTAGGACTGAAGCCAGGTAGATAAATGGATCTTCGCTGACCGTTAGGCTGACTACTGATCAACAGATTACGCTCCAAAAAATAAACACACATGACGAAACCGACCACTCTGCCTCTTCCGCCTGATTCTCTGATAAAACCCAGAGAATCATATAGTGATCACACCTGAAACACAAGGAAAAACAGATTATTATTATTTTTACTGTTATTATAAGTAGAGTCCTCCCCACAAATATTTTTTCATGTAAAAATGAAATTAATTAAAATTTATAAATTAATAAAAAAAAAATATTAACAGATTTTTCTCAAAAGGAAGAGCCGTGATATGTGAGCCGTGACAGGGTCCCACCCACTGATGCTAATGGAGGGTCCGCCTCCCTACCTATACAAAAGAATCTGTGTCTTGGTGCCAGATACTACAAGACATCTTCAGACATCTTGTGGAGTCCATGTCTCCTTGAAGAGAGCTCTTTCAACCTAAATGTTTGTTGGCAGGTGGTTTGTTGTTATGGTTGATTGATGTAAAACAAGACGTCTCTGCACCACAAACAGGGCAGCAGATCTTAGCTAATCCTTAGCTACTTAACAGGACAAGCTTTAATTAGCCTAATCAAAGACACTTTTCTCATTCAAAGCTCAGTTTATATCACCACAGTAGCTGTGAAGGAGCACCTGTTTGGGCGGAGCCTGTATAGATCAATCAGATCTACAGAAATGAATATTTTCTGTACCTTTCGTTCTTCAGGATGCCAGCTCAGACCAGCAGCACCACAGCACTGCCACAATCACTATCAGTCCTATGAAAGGCAGCGAGAGAACAGGGGGCTCAGTGGAGAACTGGGGGGTGGAGGGATGAACAGATGAAGTGAGGATGGAAAAAAGGATGCAAAAATTAAGATATGAATGGAGGGTGCAGCAACAAAAACACAAAAAACATATTTTATGGACTGATTATGAAGGTGTAGTGGGAGTGTGGAAAATGAATACAGATGGAATGAGAGCCACAGAAATTCACTATATGGACAAATGTATTGGAACACCTGCGCATTTATTGTTTCATCTAATGTCATGTTTATTTTTAAAATCCTGCTTTGCTAGGAGTTATTGTCTCTCCTCTTTAGAGAAGGCTTTCTACCAGATTCTGCAGCATTACTGTGAGAATTTGATTGCATTTAGTGACAGAAGTGTTACTGAGGTCAGGGTGTTAGATGATCACCTCACCACATCCTCAAGTACCAAATACCCAGTACCTAAAAAGTACTGGATTAAAAAAGCTCCATCATTCCAGTGAAAACAGTTCCACTGCTGCACAACTGAATGTTGGGGGTCTTTATACCCAATATAATCTAAATTACAAATGGTATTAGACATGGTGCCAATAAATTAATGTGTATTTGCTCCAGAAAGTCCTATTATATTAGCAGTACTTCTCTCAGGAGACTAGACAAGCTGTGTGTGTGCTTTAGCATATCTGGGTGCAACATAAAGCAGCAGAATTTATTTATTACCAGGGGTGTCCACACACATTCAGACACCTAGTATAAACAGAGAAACTAGAAAATAGTAGTTGTAATACTGAGCCCGAGTCTAACATAATCATCCTATTCTTGTGATACTCTCATTATCAGTATGTCAGTCAGAATTAGAGGATCCGTTGGAGAATAATAAATATAATATTGGAGGACCTGTGTTTAGGGGTTGATGTAGATGTAGGTGTAGGTGGGGTTAAGTTAGTAATTTTGGTTGATGTTTTATGATCTGGTATTTAAAGATTGAGTTAATTGATGATTGTATTAGTTGGGGTGTGTAATGCTAGAGTTAGTGTAGAGTTAGTTTTTAGAGTTAGAGTTAGTGTAGAGTTAGTTTTTTGTGCTGGTGATAAGGATCCATTTTCCAGACAGGAATCAAGTCTAGTCATAGACTATGTTCTCCTTTTAATGGAAGTCTGGAATGGAAAACACTGTGTAATCCAAGACAAGGCTTAATCCCTCTATAGAAAATTGGCCCAAAGTCTCTGAGTTAGTTTGTGTTTAGGTTAAGTGATTTTTTTAAGCTGATGTCTGGGTTAAATGTGTGTGTTATTTGGGGATTGTGTAATATTAGTTAATGGTAGTATTTAGGAGTTAGTATTTGGTTAGTGAGCTAAGTATTTCTCAGGGTATAAAATGTTTGGGTTAGGCAGTGTTTGGAGATTTGAGGTAAGCTGATGTCTGGGTTAATTGTTATTTGGGTTAGTTGTTGTTGATTAAGTGTTGATTAATGCTAGAGTTAGTTTAGGTTAGTTAGTTAGCTTAATGCTAGGGTTAGTTTGTGTTTTGATGTGAAAGGTAAGGTCATGTCTGCACTGGTATTTAGTTTTAGTGTGTGATCTTTGATGATGTTTCACCTGTGTCCCATTCTCCTCAGAGAGCTTGTCCAGCTCCTCCCTGCAGCGAAGTAACTCAAGCTCCAGCTCTGCACGCTCCTTCTGACTAGTTTCAAACAGGTCCTGTAACTCCCTTAGCTCAATCCGCACCCCATCGCACTGCAACATCAAACACCATTGTATTAAGTAAGGTACAAACAACTCATCTGTCTCTTTCCCTGTGCAACTGTCCCAGCTTACCTGTCTCTGTACCTGTTCCGCCCTCTCCTCTGCTTGCTTCAGCTGCTCCCTCAGTGAGAGGATCTCAGAGAACCCTGCACTCCAGCTGGTGGGAGTGAGAGGCTTTCCCTCGAAGGAAATATTCTTCTGGATGCAAGCATCCACCAGCCTGCAGTTTGAGTCCGGCATCACGCTGCTCCCTTCAGTTTCCTCCTGCTCCTCCTTCAGTGAGGGACACGCACTACCCGAGCTATTTCTGTTTAGAGTTATAGAGAGACCAAACACACTTATACTTTTACAGTTACATTAACAGCTTTAAAGTTAGGACACTGCAAAAAAAACATCTAAATTTGAGCAACATTAAGAGATGGTGGTAATATTTTACATTGATATAAGATATATCATTTTTAAAATAATTTGCAACTAATCAGCACTTTTTATCAGCAGTAACAATTTTCTCACACTAAACTCTATGATCAGTGAGGAGTTTTCCAAAGTGCACAGTGAGAGACAGTGAAAAAACAGTAGAAAACAGCCTGTTATAGTAGGAAACAATGAGTAACAGTAGGAGAGAGGCAAATACAGTGGGAGACATTCGATGGCAACAGGATAGGCTGAGACAGGGAAAGACAATGGGGGACAGTAGGAGACAGCCTGGGACAGTGGAAAAGAATAGGATACAGGCTGAGACTGTGAAAAAAGTAGGAGACTGTGGGGAGCATTAAGAAACATTGGGACAGTAAGAGTGGGAGACAGCGGGTCAGAATGGGATACACTATATGATATACTGAGGTTGTAATACAGTGAGAAACAGTAGGAAACAGTAGAAGACATCCTACGTAGGAGTCAGGCTGAAACTGTGAGAAGAAAAACTGTGACTGTAAGAGTGAGAGGCAGTCGGAACAGTAGAAGACAATTACAGACAATAGATACATTTAAATACAGACTGAGACAGTGGGGATAGTAAGAAACAGTAGATAACAGACTGAGACAGTGGGAGACAGAGAGAAACAGTGCGACACTGCTGTATGAGGACTGTCAGGCATGTTTAAAACAGATGGAATCTGTTTGGGCTGCCCCTTTTTAATATTGTATAAAAATAGCATCGGGGTCCTGGTGTAGACGTGGTGTGGATAAAAGGGAGGACTGTGTGTGTGTGTGTGTGTGTGTGTGTGTTATTCTACCGTGTCCTCTGCAGCAGCTGTAGCTTCTCCATTAGTCGGCTGTTGGCCTCCTTCAGTGTCTCGCACTCCTCTTTCAAACCAGTACATTCCTCCCTCAGCAAGACAACGTCACCTGAACAAACATGTACTCAGTTATTCAGCTGTTAATTCACTCAACCATTTAGCCTGGACACACCTTCTCATTCAATGTTTTACTTTATTTCTTTATTTTATTTAATTTCTTTAATTGCAGCTTAATATCAAAGACATTAAAACAATTAAAGGACACATATAGAATTATGTAGTAAACAGTAAAAAAGTGTTTGTCCTCCACAATCCCCCGACCTAAACCTGATCAACTGAGAGGGTGATTTGGGATGAGCTGGAGCTTCACAGTGTGAAGGAAAAGCAGCAACTTTTGTTCAGCACCTCCAGGAACTCCTTCAAGACACTGGGAAAGCTATTCCAGGTGACTCTTCCTCATGAACACTAAGATTAAAATACCAAGAGCGTGAAGATCTGTCTTCAAATGTGGTATTTAGAAGAATCTAAAGTGTAAAATGTATTCTGGTTATTTGACACTTTTTGTGTAGAAAAAAAATCTTCACATCTTTATGTCTTGATGTCTTCAATATTAAATGTACAATGTAAAAATCATAAAAAGAAAAAAAACACAAAATAAGACAAGGTGTGTAAAAAGTCTGACTGGTACTGTACATATAAATCCTCTATGTCTTCTTCCTTCTATCAGCTGCGAGTGGGGGCTTGGCCTTAAAGCCATTCTGAACTTCAGCCCAAAAGCCTTCAGAGTTTGTCTCCCCATTTCAGCTCTAATGGGTGTGGTGCACAGTAGCAAAGGATGACTGAAGGATGTTAGAAGTGCAGCCTTGGAGATGAGGTTGATTGATCATCACTGGTTTCACACTGATATCAGAGCAGATCAGCTCCTGCCTTTCTAAGCCCAGTCTGCCAGAAAGTGTTACTATGAAGATTCTCTTATTCTCTCTCACCTTCTTTTCTCTCTTTCTCCCTCCGTTGGCTCTTCATGGCGATTTCGGCCCTTAGAGTGACCGCCTCCTGCTCGTAGTCTTGGGCATTGGCCTCCACTCGGCCCAGTTCCACTCGGACCCGGCACAGCTCCTCCTGCAGGCTGGCGATGTCGTTCTCTCGCTCGGCCGCGCACTCCTCAGCCGCCTCCCTTAGCGCCTGCACCTCCTCCCTCACCAAACTCAGCTCCGTCTGAGCCTCAGCCAGTTCACTGTCCTTCAGCTCCTGTATCTGATCCAGCTCATCCTGAACACTCCGTAACTGAGCTAGAGAAAAAAGATCAAATTGAAACTTCCAACACTTTAATAACTCATATCATACTCAGCAATGTTACACTGCTGACCCATAACACACTCCACACTGCTACAACACTAACTCATCTCATACTCAGCAATGTTACACTGCTGACCCATAACACACTCCACACTGTTACAACACTAACTCATATCATACTCAGCAATGTTACACTGCTGACCCATAACACACTCCACACTGTTACAACACTAACTCATATCATACTCAGCAATGTTACACTGCTGACCCGCAACACACTCCACACTGTTACAACACTAACTCATCTCATACTCAGCAATGTTACACTGCTGACCCATAACACACTCCACACTGTTACAACACTAACTCATATCATACTCAGCAATGTTACACTGCTGACCCATAACACACTCCACACTGTTACAAAACTAACTCATATCATACTCAGCAATGTTACACTGCTGACCCATAACACACTCCACACTGCTACAACAATAACTCATCTCATACTCAGCAATGTTACACTGCTGACCCATAACACACTCCACACTGTTACAAAACTAACTCATATCATACTCAGCAATGTTACACTGCTGACCCATAACACACTCCACACTGCTACAACAATAACTCATCTCATACTCAGCAATGTTACACTGCTGACCCATAACACACTCCACACTGTTACAACACTAACTCATATCATACTCAGCAATGTTACACTGCTGACCCATAACACACTCCACACTGTTACAACACAAACTCATATCATACTCAGCACTGTTACACTGCTGACCCATAACACACTCCACACCGTTACAACACAAACTCATATCATACTCAGCAATGTTACACTGCTGACCCATAACACACTCCACACTGTTACAACACTAACTCATATCATACTCAGCAATGTTACACTGCTGACCCATAACACACTCCACACCGTTACAACACAAACTCATATCATACTCAGCAATGTTACACTGCTGACCCATAACACACTCCACACTGTTACAACACTAACTCATATCATACTCAGCAATGTTACACTGCTGACCCATAACACACTCCACACCGTTACAACACAAACTCATATCATACTCAGCACTGTTACACTGCTGACCCATAACACACTCCACACTGCTACAACACTAACTCATCTCATACTCAGCAATGTTACACTGCTGACCCATAATACACTCCACACTATTACAACACTAACTCATATCATACTCAGCAATGTTACACTGCTGACCCATAACACACTCCACACTGTTACAACACTAACTCATCTCATACTCAGCAATGTTACACTGCTGACCCATAACACACTCCACACTGCTACAACACTAACTCATATCATACTCAGCAATGTTACACTGCTGACCCATAACACACTCCACACTGTTACAACACTAACTCATCTCATACTCAGCAATGTTACACTGCTGACCCATAACACACTCCACACTGCTACAACACTAACTCATATCATACTCAGCAATGTTACAAGGCTGACCCATAACACACTCCACACTGTTACAACACTAACTCATCTCATACTCAGCAATGTTACACTGCTGACCCGCAACACACTCCACACTGTTACAACACTAACTCATCACATACTCAGCAATGTTACACTGCTGACCCATAACAAACTGCACACTGCTACAACACTAACTCATATCATACTCAGCACTTTTACACTGCTGACCCATAACACACTCCACACTGTTACAAAACTAACTCATATCATACTCAGCAATGTTACACTGCTGACCCATAACACACTCCACACTGCTACAACAATAACTCATCTCATACTCAGCAATGTTACACTGCTGACCCATAACACACTCCACACTGCTACAACACTAACTCATCTCATACTCAGCAATGTTACACTGCTGACCCATAACACACTCCACACTGCTACAACACTAACTCATCTCATACTCAGCAATGTTACACTGCTGACCCATAACACACTCCACACTGCTACAACACTAACTCATCTCATACTCAGCAATGTTACACTGCTGACCCATAACACACTCCACACTGCTACAACACTAACTCATCACATACTCTGCAATGTTACACTGCTGACCCATAACACACTCCACACTGCTACAACACTAACTCATCACATACTCAGCAATGTTACACTGCTGACCCATAACACACTCCACACTGTTACAAAACTAACTCATATCATACTCAGCAATGTTACACTGCTGACCCATAACACACTCCACACTGCTACAACACTAACTCATATCATACTCAGCAATGTTACACTGCTGACCCATAACACACTCCACACTGTTACAACACTAACTCATATCATACTCAGCACTGTTACACTGATGACCCATAACACACTCCACACTGTTACAACACTAACTCATATCATACTCAGCACTGTTACACTGATGACCCATAACACACTCCACACTGTTACAACACTAACTCATATCATACTCAGCAATGTTACACTGCTGACCCATAACACACTCCACACTGCTACAACACTAACTCATATCATACTCAGCAATGTTACGCTTCTGACCCATAACAAACTCCACACTGCTTCAACACTAACTTATATCATACTCAGCACTTTTACACTGCTGACCCATAACACAGTCCACACTGCTACAACACTAACTCATATCATACTCAGCACTGTTACACTGCTGATGGGTCAGCAGTGTAACAGTGCTGAGTATGATATGAGTTAGTGTTGTAGCAGTGTGGAGTGTGTTATGGGTCAGCAGTGTAACATACTCAGCAATGTTACACTGCTGACCCATAACACACTCCACACCATTACAACACTAACTCATATCATACTTTGCAATGTTACACTGCTGACACATAACACACTCCACACTGCTACAACACTAACTCATCACATACTCTGCAATGTTACACTGCTGACCCATGACACACGCCACACTGTTACAACACTAACTCATCTCATACTCTGCAATGTTACACTGCTGACCCATAACACGCCACACTGTTACAACACTAACTCATCTCATACTCTGCAATGTTACACTGCTGACCTATTACACGCCACACTGTTACAACACTAACTCATCACATACTCTGCAATGTTACACTGCTGACCTATAACACGCCACACTGTTACAACACTAACTCATCTCATACTCTGCAATGTTACACTGCTGACCCATAACACACTCCACACTGTTACAACACTAACTCATCTCATACTCAGCAATGTTACACTGCTGACCCATAACACACTCCACACTGCTACAACACTAACTCATATCATACTCAGCACTGTTACACTGCTGACCCATAACACACTCCACACCGTTACAACACAAACTCATATCATACTCAGCACTGTTACACTGCTGACCCATAACACACTCCACACCGTTACAACACAAACTCATATCATACTCAGCAATGTTACACTGCTGACCCATAACACACTCCACACTGTTACAACACTAACTCATATCATACTCAGCAATGTTACACTGCTGACCCATAACACACTCCACACTGCTACAACACTAACTCATCTCATACTCTGCAATGTTACACTGCTGACCCATAATACACTCCACACTATTACAACACTAACTCATATCATACTCAGCAATGTTACACTGCTGACCCATAACACACTCCACACTGTTACAACACTAACTCATCTCATACTCAGCAATGTTACACTGCTGACCCATAACACACTCCACACTGCTACAACACTAACTCATATCATACTCAGCAATGTTACACTGCTGACCCATAACACACTCCACACTGTTACAACACTAACTCATCTCATACTCAGCAATGTTACACTGCTGACCCATAACACACTCCACACTGCTACAACACTAACTCATATCATACTCAGCAATGTTACAAGGCTGACCCATAACACACTCCACACTGTTACAACACTAACTCATCTCATACTCAGCAATGTTACACTGCTGACCCGCAACACACTCCACACTGTTACAACACTAACTCATCACATACTCAGCAATGTTACACTGCTGACCCATAACAAACTGCACACTGCTACAACACTAACTCATATCATACTCAGCACTGTTACACTGCTGACCCATAACACACTCCACACTGTTACAAAACTAACTCATATCATACTCAGCAATGTTACACTGCTGACCCATAACACACTCCACACTGCTACAACAATAACTCATCTCATACTCAGCAATGTTACACTGCTGACCCATAACACACTCCACACTGCTACAACACTAACTCATCTCATACTCAGCAATGTTACACTGCTGACCCATAACACACTCCACACTGCTACAACACTAACTCATCTCATACTCAGCAATGTTACACTGCTGACCCATAACACACTCCACACTGCTACAACACTAACTCATCTCATACTCAGCAATGTTACACTGCTGACCCATAACACACTCCACACTGTTACAACACTAACTCATCACATACTCTGCAATGTTACACTGCTGACCCATAACACACTCCACACTGTTACAACACTAACTCATCACATACTCAGCAATGTTACACTGCTGACCCATAACACACTCCACACTGTTACAAAACTAACTCATATCATACTCAGCAATGTTACACTGCTGACCCATAACACACTCCACACTGTTACAACACTAACTCATATCATACTCAGCAATGCTACACTGCTGACCCATAACACGCTCCACACTGTTACAACACTAACTCATATCATACTCAGCAATGTTACACTGCTGACCCATAACACACTCCACACTGTTACAATACTAACTCATATCATACTCAGCAATGTTACACTGCTGACCCATAACACACTCCACACTGCTACAACACTAACTCATATCATACTCAGCACTGTTACACTGCTGACCTATAACAAACTCCACACTGCTACAACACTAACTCATATCATACTCAGCAATGTTACACTGCTGACCCATAACACACTCCACACTGCTACAACACTAACTCATATCATACTCAGCAATGTTACACTGCTGACCCATAACACACTCCACACTGCTACAACACTAACTCATATCATACTCAGCAATGTTACGCTTCTGACCCATAACAAACTCCACACTGCTTCAACACTAACTTATATCATACTCAGCACTTTTACACTGCTGACCCATAACACAGTCCACACTGCTACAACACTAACTCATATCATACTCAGCACTGTTACACTGCTGATGGGTCAGCAGTGTAACAGTGCTGAGTATGATATGAGTTAGTGTTGTAGCAGTGTGGAGTGTGTTATGGGTCAGCAGTGTAACATACTCAGCAATGTTACACTGCTGACCCATAACACACTCCACACCATTACAACACTAACTCATATCATACTTTGCAATGTTACACTGCTGACACATAACACACTGCACACTGCTACAACACTAACTCATCACATACTCTGCAATGTTACACTGCTGACCCATGACACACGCCACACTGTTACAACACTAACTCATCTCATACTCTGCAATGTTACACTGCTGACCCATAACACGCCACACTGTTACAACACTAACTCATCTCATACTCTGCAATGTTACACTGCTGACCTATTACACGCCACACTGTTACAACACTAACTCATCACATACTCTGCAATGTTACACTGCTGACCTATAACACGCCACACTGTTACAACACTAACTCATCTCATACTCTGCAATGTTACACTGCTGACCCATAACACACTCCACACTGTTACAACACTTACCCATATCATACTCAGCAATGTTACACTGCTGACCCATAACACACTCCACACCATTACAACACTAACTCATATCATACTTTGCAATGTTACACTGCTGACACATAACACACTCCACACTGCTACAACACTAACTCATCACATACTCTGCAATGTTACACTGCTGACCTATAACACGCCACACTGTTACAACACTAACTCATCTCATACTCTGCAATGTTACACTGCTGACCCATAACACGCCACACTGTTACAACACTAACTCATCTCATACTCTGCAATGTTACACTGCTGACCTATAACACGCCACACTGTTACAACACTAACTCATCACATACTCTGCAATGTTACACTGCTGACCTATAACACGCCACACTGTTACAACACTAACTCATCTCATACTCTGCAATGTTACACTGCTGACCCATAACACACTCCACACTGTTACAACACTAACTCATCTCATACTCAGCAATGTTACACTGCTGACCCATAACACACTCCACACTGCTACAATACTAACTCATATCATACTCAGCAATGTTACACTGCTGACCCATAACACACTCCACACTGTTACAACACAAACTCATATCATACTTAGCAATGTTACACTGCTGACCCATAACACACTCCACACTGCTACAACACTAACTCATATCATACTCTGCAATGTTACACTGCTGACCCATAACACACTCCACACTGTTACAACACAAACTCATATCATACTCAGCAATGTTACACTGCTGACCCATAACACACTCCACACTGCTACAACACTAACTCATATCATACTCAGCACTGTTACACTGCTGACCCATAACACACTCCACACCGTTACAACACAAACTCATATCATACTCAGCACTGTTACACTGCTGACCCATAACACACTCCACACCGTTACAACACAAACTCATATCATACTCAGCAATGTTACACTGCTGACCCATAACACACTCCACACTGTTACAACACTAACTCATATCATACTCAGCAATGTTACACTGCTGACCCATAACACACTCCACACTGTTACAACACTAACTCATATCATACTCAGCAATGTTACACTGCTGACCCATAACACACTCCACACTGTTACAGCACTAGCTCATATCATACTCAGCACTGTTACACTGCTGACCCATGTCACACTCCACACTGTTACAACACTAACTCATATCATACTCAGCAATGTTACACTGCTGACCCATAACACACTCCACACTGTTACAACACTAACTCATCTCATACTCAGCAATGTTACACTGCTGACCCATAACACACTCCACACTGTTACAACACTAACTCATCTCATACTCAGCAATGTTACACTGCTGACCCATAACACACTCCACACTGTTACAACAATAACTCATATCATACTCAGCAATGTTACACTGCTGACCCATAACACACTCCACACTGTTACAACACTGACCTGTAACACACTTTATTCTCTTACATAATCCAGTTTGTTATAGCACTAAACTGTACACACTCCACACTGTTACACCAGTGACCTGTAACACACATCACTGACCTGTAACATAATTCAGATGGTTTCAGGACTGACCTGTTACACACACCACTGTTAAAACTTCACAATGTTAGAAAACGAACATGTAAAACACTTTACACGGATCCATACAGCTACTCTACACTTGTATAAAACACTTGTCACTGGCTTGATTATTACATTATTTGTGGTTATTAAAAGTATTTTTCTCTTCCTTTTTATTATAGAAAATATAGAAAAATAGATACATTTTAAGCTGTTTTACCTTGCAGTTGCTGAATTTGGTGCGTAAACGCTTCAGCCTGGTGGGCACTGGCCAGACGCTCGTCCTCCAAAAGACCTGAAAATCAGCAGGGCGTTTAACAGAAACCTGCTTCACCTCCCCCCTTTACCCTAATTGTACCCAGTGAACTAAAAAGAGTTCACTTTTTTTTTTCTGAAGGACTGATCTGTGTTTTTTCACTTCAGTCAATGTTCTCGATATTTCATACAGTACATAGTGTTTTTTTGTCAGAAGCAACATAAGCAAATCCATTAGAGAATACTGAACATGGTTTGAGGAGTGTGTGGAATGATTTAGACATGATAATAACTGACAGGGTATGAACTTTATTAATGTATTTGCTATATTAGTTTTAAAGCTACAGTGATAAGCGTAAAGAAACACCAGCCACGTCTTTAACTGAACACACTTGAGCTGTGGGATTATTTATTATTTTTCGGCCTAAATATCACTATATCACTATATGTTACATGTTATATGTTATGTGCTCCTTCAGCTGGTGAGAAAGCACTCACTGTCATCCTGTGGCCACACTGAGCATGCTCCGTGAGAATTGCCCAAGAGTGATGTCATCAGCCAAGTAGGTGACAGGACAGTCTGTCTGGAAGCTTCCTTAAGCCCACAGCTGTTGTGGGAAATGACTGTGCCATTCCACACACTGTGGAAGAGCCACCAGTAAAACCCCACCACACTCTGGCCTGGCTGAAATACTGTTATCAATCATAATTGTATTGATTTTATCACAAAGTATTGTGACTGTGTATAGAGTTTCCTCAACTCCCCATAATGCTTTGGGTTTTTTTTTGTACAGTGTCTCTACAGTGTGTACAGTATTTTCCCTCAGAACTCTGTTTAAAAATATAAATACAATCATATGAAAAGTTTGGGCACCCCTATTAATCTTAATCATTTTTAGTTCTAAATATTTGGATGTTTGCAACAGCCATTTCAGTTTGATATATCTAATAACTGATGGACACATTAATATTTCAGGATTGAAATGAGGTTTATTGTACTAACAGAAAATGTGCAATATGCATTAAACCAAAATTTGACCGGTGCAAAAGTATGGGCACCCTTATCATTTTATTGATTTGAATACTCCTAACTACTTTTTACTGAAGCACAAAATTGGTTTGGTAACCTCATTGAGCTTTGAACGTTATAGCCAGGTGTATCCAATCATGAGAAAAGGTATTTAAGGTGGCCAATTGCAAGTTGTTCTCCTATTTGAATCTCCTCTGAAGAGTGGCATCATGGGCTATTCAAATCAATAAAATGATAAGGGTGCCCATACTTTTGCACCGGTTAAATTTTGGTTTAATGCATATTGCACATTTTATGTTAGTACAATAAACCTCATTTCAATCCTGAAATATTACTGTGTCCATCAGTTATTAGATATATCAAACTGAAATGGCTGTTATATAATATATAATTATATAATATTTAGAACTAAAAATGATTAAGATTAATAGGGGTGCCCAAATTTTTTCATATGACTGTATTTTGTTTAAAAACTTACTTAACTTACTGTGTTATTGATATCAGTTAATTACTGTAATTTTGTGTGCAGTAAATGGTTTCTGTACTGTTGCAATATGGTTGTTATGATGTTGCAGAGTGATTGCCATGGTGTCCTAGGTGCACAATCATAATAGCAGTTTTATTTTTGCCTTTTGATCATTTTTACTTTGTATTCTAAGATCAGTCACGCCACCAAACTGACAGAATTATGGGCTGTAACTTTTCCACTTTAAACTCTCAGTGGAACTGTTCTTTGAAAGCTTCTCAGTTCCCGTTCAGCACTAAATAACTCACCCTGCAGTTCGAGGAAACTCTCCTGATGTTTCTGCGAAGCATCTCTTGCCTCCTCCAGCTCCAGCAGCAGCTGCAGAACCTGAGCCCTGAGCTCCTCCAGCTCCTGCTCCTCACTCAGCACCTCATCTCCTGCCTTCTCCTCCTTCACCTCCTTCTCCTCACCTTCCAGCTCCTTCTCCGTCAGATCACTGCTCATGATGGGCGCCTCTGATTTCAGTTCAGTGCTCTCATCTACACACAACAGATGGGTTGCAAGTTGCAAAAGTTGATTTCAGGGAGGTCCCCCCCGTCCCCCCCTCCCCTCCCTCCGGCGGCAAAAGAAAAAATCAACCAACTCACCAAATGATAACGAAACTTTAATTTTATATTAATTAATTTTACGTTTTTTTATATATAAAATTTAGAGTATTCAGAGTTGAAATAAAATGAGTTTTATCTTTTTTGAAGGCCCTGCCTCTGCTTTCCTGCCTATGCTTTTTTTTTATTTGACAAAAATTAACAGTAACAATATCACAAGAAATTGCACAAAATCAAAAACATTTCATATCATATTACAATAATTATTAATATTGCCTCTGCCATGATCTGCTTTCTCTCACTCACTGAACAAATCCCGTTCGAGAGGGGGGAAAAACACTGCCCGCCCACACTAAAAACTGACTCACAGACTCTTTGCAGAGAACAGGCCAATCAGAACCATCTCTGTTTTCTCTCTCTCCTTCCCACACGCGATTAGAGAAAAAAGTTTGTCGCCTGTGTGCGCGTTTGGGGCACTCGTTCTGAATTCCGGGAGATTATATGTGACTCGCGGGCATCCGGGAGCCACTACCGAAATGCGGGAGACGTCCGCAGCTTCAGGGAGACTTGGTTTGTCTGCATTCAGATCAAACAAAAGAGCATGAGTAAAAGTTTGATAGACTTCCCATGACCAAATGTCTCAAGTTTATGATTTAGTGACAGTAGTAAGTACATTATATAAAAATGAACATTTGGTCTCTGTTGCAGTTATTGTTCAGCATCTCCTTCTCTTGAGTAGTAGCCAGCAAAACAGATAGACAGACAGACAGATTGACATGCAGATAGACAAACAAACAGCAGATGTGTTTTGGTCATAAGTTGCTACATGATGAAGCATCTCTTAGTCACTTTAGTTGCATCCTTCTTTAAATTGACAGACACAATTTTTTCATCAGTGAAGATTAATGAGTACATCCCAGAAGAAGCCATGCAAGCCCAAGCCATGTCATTATCTTCATTGTGTTTGACAGGTGTGTCCGGTGTGTTTGGGATCATGAGCAGATCCTTTCCTTCTCAAAATTTTAGCCTTTTCATCACATTGGTAAAGTAAATCTTTGTCTCATCAGTCCATTACAGACTGGCCTATCCTTCTTGATAATAGTGAATTTCATCTTCTGTTAAAGCCTCTATACTTTTGTTTTTGAAGTTTTCTGTGCATGTTAGATTGTGTTACCTTCACTACTGCCCTCTGGAGGTTGTTGTTGATGTCACTAACAGTTGTTTTAGGGTCTTTTTTTAAACAGCACTCACAATGTTTCTGTTATCAACAGTAATCTATTACACCAGTCATGACTTTCTTCTTCAGGACATTCTAAACGGTTGTACTGGCCATGGCCAACATTAGTGGAATAGTTCTGATTGATTTTCACTTTTGCTTGTTTTTCACCTAAAGACAGCTATCTGCTTTCATTGGTGGTTACTCCTCTAATTATAACTGCACAGTTTGCACAGAGAAGACCAAAGACTCAAAATCTGGATGTGTTCATCCAGAGGGCTGTCCTCTAAACTGAGTGTCAGGTCCCAGATGTAAATACCAGGAAATTAAAACTGAAATGTTGATCTTTTGTCTCATATTCATATTTTAAGGTCAATTTTAAGTATTTTCAGTCAAAAATCAAGGGATTGGCCTTACTGTTCCAATACGTTTGGATGGTGACTATGGTGTTTTTATACTGAGCGACAGCCCCATCTTGTGGTTACAATCAAACACTCATTTCCTTATCATAGCAGTGCTTTATATACTGATATGGATTTTCACATACACACCTTAAGAAGCACACTCTGAGACAATATGTTATTTTTAGATCTTTCCCAGAATAAGTGGCAATTTCATCACGTTTACTGGTGGTTTTACTGGTTATGTTATTGTAGTTCTTCTGTGAGCGTGTTTTTCTGTGAGGCTGTGAGTGTGAGCGTTAGTGTGAACAGAATAAATTTCACTCTAAAGCTTCTGGTGGTTCAGACAGACTGTGCTTGTGAGTGTTAGTGTGAGCTGAGCTGTAAGAGATGGTTCTTCTCCACTGTCTTACACATATTTCTTTACTCTATACTGTTCAGCTGTGCTGTCAGAGGAGTTGAAATTTCCTTGGGGAATTCATTACATTTATCTAAACTCATAAAAAAATCTGAAAATAACTGATTCAGGGGGAAATCACCACAGTGGTGTCTATTATGAGATATGTTATTACTGTAATAGTATCGTTATCTGTGTTCCAGTGTGTTTCCTCTGACTGTTTTAGTTTATGCTTCATCATCCGGTAAATGATAAACTCACACACAGATACAGTTCCAGTTTACAGTAAAAGAACGTGCTTCTTTATGAGGGGCACTGTATATAACCGTGTGTTTATAAGGGTTTTATAAACACAGATCTTTTCTATAACAGAGCATTATTTAGCTGTAAAAGACAGAACTAAAGAAGGTTAGAATTCAGAGAGCTGATCTGCTGGAGACATGCTGAGCAAATTACACAGCACACAGGAAGTGTGTGGGGGTTAGCACTGTGTTCCAGTACTGCAACACACACACATGCACAGACTGTAACACTCATTCTGTGAACTGAGCTTTTCACTGAATTCTAATTAAATCTAATATAATTTTCTGTTTAATGATGTGAAGGTCAGTCTGCAGCAGCCTTAAAAGCCCACAGACTGGAGCTGTGTTTAAGGGTTTCACTGTTGTGAGGTGGGTGGATGGACAAGTGTGTGTGTGTGTGTGTGTGAGTGGTTTGAGGCCCAGCTAAAGGAGAGGAAGAAGGCAAGCGATAGTGGTGGCAGCTTTCAAAGTAAAACCTTGCATTCCTTTCTAATATATATGATTAACCATAACATTAAAACCACTGCAGTGAAGTGAAGTAAATAAATGTACTAAATTTACTAAATTTCATAAAAGTATCTATCTATCTATCTATCTATCTATCTATCTATCTATCTATCTATCTATCTATCTATCTAGCTATCTATCTATCTATCTATCTATCTATCTATCTATCTATCTATCTATCATAACTATGATAATCTGGTTCCAGTGGCACCTGTCAATGGGTGGACACTTTCACAATAATCACACTGTGATGGTTAGACTGGATCAGAAAGTGAAACTGGTGAACCTGCTACAGGGTCATGGGTGGCAGAGCTCAGTGATGCTCATGGAGATCCCACCTGACCACGTACAGGATTCAAGGACAATTTTTTGCACTATAAGGCGTGCAGGATTATAAGGAGCACTGTCAATAAACATCTATTTTCTGGTCTATTTTCATACGTAAGACCCACTGAATTATAAGGCACATTATTTGACACACACACAAAAAAAAATAAGTCAAACAAGCACTGGATGTTAATTTACACAGATTTCCCTCCTGAAAACTGTTTATTTGGGTAAGTAAAGCACTTCCATTTATTTACAATAAGCGTAGATTTCCAGATATCCACAATGGCTAGATGCAGCAGCATTAAGATCAGCTAACTGCTAGCACAAACCACGGTTACCAGTTAATGCCACCTGACAGAATTAAACTAAGGAACCCCAGAGAGATGGTAGCTCATCTCAGCTTGTTTTAACACGGTAAGCGCGCAGATTACAGGCCAATATACTCCCTCTGAACGGAAAAAGAGCTAACGCTGCAGCTACACATGTGTCTAGTTTTAGTTTTCCAGCCCCCTCATTATTTGTCTAACATGTTACTTGTTTCATCAGTTCTACTAATGCCCCATGTTTTTCTTTGTTTGACCCTCAGTGTAGCTGATATTGTTTTATTATCTTTATTCTGTTTATTGCCTTCTGTCTGTTTGTTAGTATTTTCTGTCTTGCTAGTCTTAAGTTTTTGTTTTCTAGTCATAGTAATATCTGTTACTTTGTTTATTTTCCATATGACTTCAACTAAAACCTACTTGCATTTGCATTCTGCGTCTGAATCATAGTTGTTACACTTGTTTTCCATGTAAATTCTTAGTAATAATAATCAATGGTATGACAGTTAGTACGTTATAATGTTTAGTTTACACTGTTCACTATACTGAATTATTGTGAGGCCAGGCGCTTATATGATTTACTTTACCTCAGACAGTAATGAGGATTCCACTAGCAAAAGATCAAGTGAAAGATGGTGTTTTACAATGAGTCAAATGGGTCAGACACTTAGTAAGTAATGTTTACTAGTTCAGTCAAAGTTTCCTCCAGAAATCCTCACTCATAACCGTCCAAATGTGTGCGGAGACCTCTTTTTTATAAATGCATTCAGCTACTTAAAGTTGGTCCCATTGTTGATGCAGATGTGAAATTGCACACACAGCTTGTCTACTTCCTGTAGAAACGTATTGCCAATAGAATAGGACTCTCTGGAGCAGAGAAACATGAATTATTGGCACCGTGTCCAGTACCAGGCACAATCTAGAGGGGCATAAATCTCCCCAGCATTGAGCTGAGAAGCAGTGAATGTATGTTCTCTATCTAATTACTTTTAAGATGAAATGGGGAGTTGAGGATGAGGTGGGATGCAGCCTAAAGTCCTTGTATGTATCTTACTGCTGACAGCAATGCTCCAAAATCTAGTAGAAAGTCTTTTCTGAACAGTTGAGACAGTTAGGATAAACTCATTTTAATATTATTGAATTAGTAAGAGATTTAACCATATATTCATCCATATAGTGTATTTCTGACTGTACTACTTTCTACTGCACATTCTACTGCTCAAAGTGAGCACACAACAATGTGCGTGTGTGTGTGTGTGTGTGTGTGCGTGTGTGTGTGCATGCACCAGGGCAGGAGTTGTGTTGTAGTGTGGGAGGCCATAAATAATGCACAGCTCTGATCACACTCCTACACTGCCACTCCTACAAAGGTGTGTGTGTGTGTGTGTGTGTGTGAGAGAGGGGTATTTTCTTATGATCTGAGTTTGATTCAATTAGTTTATATCTGTCTTGTTTTGCAAAAAAGTGAAAAGTGGCAATAAAGCGATGATGGTGATGATTTAATATGATTAATATATAACTAATAATAAATATTAAACAACCCATATTAATAAAAAGAACCAATGAATTTTCCACATATGGTGCAGAATTAACACAGGCAGCGACAGGATTCACACTGCTAAACGAAGCCAAGTGGTGCCTGTGTGTGTGGGGGAGGCTACAGGGACAGCAGAGCTCTAAGGGCCTGTAGTGTAGAGACAGTGGAGGTGAAGAGGAGTGTGTGTGTGTGTGTGTGTGTGTGTGGGAGAGAGGGTGAGTGAGAAAGATGGAGGGAGGGAGGGAGAGAGAGAGAATGGGAACGAATGAGAAAAAGAACATGAAAAGAATCATTATGCGTGGAGGGAGAATGTGGGCTTAGAAATGAAATGCACACTAGCTTTGTGTGTGTGTGAGTGTGTGCGTGCTGATTAGTGGGCAGAATAAAAAGAACAGTTGTAGCAGGCACATACAGAGAATGAAAGGAGCAGGTGTGTGTGTCTGTGTGAGGCCTGCCCCTTCTCCCCATTCGCAGACCCCAGTGTTTACTGTCACTGCATATGTGTGTTTGTGTGTGTGTGTGGGCTGACTATAGGGCCGGTCTTCATCAATACAGAGTGTCTTGAGAGTTAGTTGTGCATTTCATATCATGCAGCTGCACATCACCTCAAACCCCAACAAGGACACAACAGACGTATGTAGTATAAAATGTAGAAACACACTGTATGTTGTCTGGTATGAAGATGATCCGTGCAGAGACTCAAAAGAATTCCAGCCAAATGTCCCAGCTAAAGTTCATAAATATATTTGCATTGTACTAAAATGCATCCATTTTTAATGGGCATATATGCAGCTGAAAAAAAGGGCCTAGTTCATCCCAAATTTTTAAACGTCGTGCACTATAGGACCCTGTCACGTATTAAATGCTTTACTTTTACACTTTTTCTTGAGTAAAACGAATAAGTTGGTACTTCTAGAGACTTCTACAGTATTTTACACCCTATTTTTACCGCACTCTCAGTAAACACTAGTTTACTATCTCAGTACTTCATACAAACTTACATACTACTCAGTATAGCTGTAATGCTCACCGTGTGCAATATCTATCTCACTACATGTACTGTGATCCCCATCACCATTTGTGCAATATGTTTAACGTGCAATATTTTCTCACTATTTATTTGATATTTATTCACTGGTCACCCTACCATAATCATATCTCTGTGCACTAGATGTATATATATATATTTTTCTTTACTATATTTATTTTTTTAAGTATCTTTATATTTTTCCTGTAATTGTTTTTGTATATATAAATTTATTATTATTTGTTTATATATTGTTCCTGACCTATTTCTCTGTCCTTTCCTCTGTACTGCTGTAACATTGTAAATTTCCACATTGTGGGATTAATAAAGGATTGTCTTATCTTATCTTTTCTTATTCTCATACATTACTACATGAGTAAAGAATGGGAATACTTTTGACACCGTTGGTTGGTCACATATTTGGAACAGTCTAATTAGACTTTGTGGTGATTAAACAATGTGTTTCCATTTCCTCAAAGAAACAGTAAATAATTAATTTTTAAAACAAAAAAATCATTTTTCTCATTTTTCTCATTTTTCTCAAGTTTTAACTTTGTGAAATCTCCTATCACAACCAAATCCACAGTCAGCACGTTATTCTTGTCAGAAAACTTTGACTCTGAGCTTCTCCCTAGTACATATTCTGCTTAGCAACCATTCCACAGTAAAGGACACATAGAACAATTCTGAATGTTGCACACAGGAAGTGATTCTGTAAAGCTGGGTCCGGCCCTGCTAACACTGACCAGCCAAGTGAACATTTTATGACCTTATTTGATGAGATCTTTGAGCAACAACACAGTATGGCACTCAAGCAAGGAAAAATAATTCCAGCAGCTTTTCACCTTTATTAAATAAAAAACACTATTGATTTAATGTCACTTAGAAATAATCTTTGACCTTGCATCTAACAAATTACAGCCCTTATCTGATTTAGGACTGAATTCTATTTCACTACAGGGGACATTAGTTCTGTCATACCTAAAAAAAACAACTAACTAAAACATATACATTTCTTTACATATCTCAACATAACAAGTGCTTACAATTTGACCTGCATTGGGGTGTTGAATGGAAAAGACTTAATAGTATGCAATATACTGTCTAGAGGGAGTTACGAGTATTTGTTAATGCTGTTTGCAGCGTAACCTATGGCATAGCCGATCACGGACCTCCCCAGAATTGTGACTATGTATCGTGGCAGCGCAGAGGCAGCAACTGTGATTGGTCTACTGAGCCTTGTGTTCCCGCATAAACATTCCCACATTCTTTGCAGTTAAATTGCAGGGCGACACAAACACACAAACTTACAAGTATAAACGCTAACAACAGAGTAGGACACTAGCACAGGCTACACTGTAGACTCAAAGGAGAAATAGTGTAGTGTAGTGAACTTGCCTAGACCTAGATCAGTTAAGGGGCTCAAGCACTTTCTAGATTTCTCTTACTTCTAATACTTACTTTAACACTTACATCCCTGCTTAGGGGTAAGAAAAAGATTGGGGGCACTGCAGCTAAGGACACTTTGTTGTGTCCATGCTGCTAAACTGGTACCAGGCAGAGTAACCGGTTCTAGAAGACTGTCCTGACAAATAAACTTACATTCCCACCTCAATTCATTCAACAACAAGTTCTGGTTATTCTGACATACAACAATTAACTTCATACATAGAATGAAAAAGCGCAAAGTAAAGCATGGCAAAGCACTTAGATTCAGAACTGCTGGATTGGTCATTCCCTTATAAATGCCCAAGTGCTCTTGGTGCACTATCATTCTGGTCAAAGAATTCAACCCCTTATTTCCCCACAGCACTGTAAATAAAAGGGAAAGCCTTTTCTCTTATGTTTGTAAAGCTTTAGGCATCAGTGTGACTCTTACTTCAGGTTATTGTCCCCTAATGGTCAGGATAAAAGACTTATTCAAGAAACTGGGCACTCTTTCTGTTTACATGCTGGTATCCTAGCTTTCATAACTAATCTAGTTCAAAACAACTGGTAGCATCATGACAAACTAGCTCTAATTAAACCAAGGCTGGTTTCTGTATCTGTTAGCATTGAAGCTTTAACCCAGCTCAGCTGTTAGCATTACAACTAACTTGCTCCAACTCAGCCAAGGTCGGTTGCTATGTCTTAACCCAGGTAACAGAGAACATTATATGAACATTTAGCAATGTTTAAAAAAGGTTTTGGAAGGTTAGCATGTAACATTATAAAAATAATGTTCCAGAAACATTCTGAAAACGTGTGACATAACAATGATTTGCGTTATCAGAACGTTCTACCTGAGAACCTGTCAGCTAACCAGCTTTAAAAGAATTAATAACTCGAAATCTGAAAAACCTACAAGGCATTAATACCATAGTAAACAATACATACCCTAACAAACCAGCCACTGATCTGTTACCAACTGTCCAGCTTGGAAAAGTTAGTCTGTTTACAGAATTTAAATTCCAATGTAAATCCAATAGCAGCTATCCACTGCATGTATAATTCATATAAGAATCATTTTATAAATATCATATTTACAAGATAAGTGCACATAAAGTGTGATTGGTTTTGTTCCCACGAAAACCTCTTGAATAGGAATCACATCATACTGATGAGCTCCATAGTCATAAGCACATATAGATCTGGAAAAAAAATATTAGAACACTACAAAATAATCAGTTTCTCTGAATTAACTATTTATAGGTATATGTTTGCATAAAATGAACATTGTTGTTTTATTCTATAAACCACTGACTAAACATCTACCAAATTCCAAATACAAAATAGCCATTTAGAGCATTTATTTGCAAAAAAAAAGAGAAATTGTCAAAATAATGAAAAAGATATAATGCTTTAAATCTTAAATATTGCAAAGAAACAAGTTCATATTCATTTAGAAACAACAATACTGATGTTTTAAAAGTTCAATCAATAATTGGTACATGGATTGGTACAATAGGTTTCTCAATAGGGTAGAGGTCTGGAGATTGACCATAAACTTATTTTATTGTCAGTCAACAACCGCAGGATGACCTATAAAAAGAATGGCAAATGGCAGCTGTGGTGAAGTGCATGGAAAGACCCACTGTGAAATTTGATGGAAGATTGGTAAAGACCTGGGGATGCTTCAGCAAGGCTGGGATTGGGCAGTTTGGTCTTCGCGAATGACGCATGAATTAAGCTGCATACAAGGTTATCCTGAAAGAAAACTTGCTTCCTTCTGCTATGGCAATGTTCCCCAACTCTGAGGACTGTTTTTTTCCAGCAGTACAGTGCTCAATTTCACACAGCTAAGTCAATTAAGGTGTGGATGAAGGACCACCAGATCAAGACAGTGTGATGGCCAGCCCATTCTCCAGACCTGAACCCCATTGAAAACCTATGGAATGTAATCAAGAGGAAGAAAGATGGTCACAAGCCATCAATCAAAGCTGAACTTCTTGAATTTTTGAGCCAGGAGTGGAATCAGGTCACCCAAAATCAGTGTGAAAGACTGGTGGAGAGCATGCCGAGTGACCTGAAAGCTGTGATTAAAAATCTGGGTTATTCTACCAATTATTGATTCTTAGATAAAACTTTAGTACTCTTGTATCTAAATGAATATAAATTTGTTTTCTAATTTTCTGCAAATATATGCTTCAAATGACAATATATTTATTTGGAGTTTGGGAGGAATGTTGTCAGTAGTTTATAGAATAAAACCACAATGTTCATTTTACTCATACATATACCTATAAATAGTTAAGTTAGAGAAACAAATTATATTAAAGTGGTCTAATATTTTTTTTCAGAGCTGTATATGTGAAAGAGAGGTGGACTTGAAGGCAGTTTTAGTCCTCCACAGTCTATGCATCAGTGTAGCTAGTGATCAGGGTCAGCACTTTGTAAAATCCAAAATTCTGATTTTTGCTTAGTTTTGAATGCAAAGGTCTAATGCAGTTGCTATTATCTTATTATAGCAATATTGTGGTGACAATATGTTATTAGCTTTTAATAATCTGTGATGGTCAAGGTGGTTGAAAATTTGGCTATCCAAGTCTTCTATGCTATAAACTAGCTGGTTATACTAGTCATGCTGGTTGTTTAGCATGGATAAGGTTGTTCATGCTGGCAGACAAAAGCATACACTATGCCATTCAAGAGCAAAGCTGCATAAGTAGTTAACTGAAACTGAGGAGGTTGAGCTGGCCAGCAGGAACGCCAAAGTCTGGAAATATAAATATAAATATATTTATATTTAAATATAAAGGAAAGCCAAACAACAGTGGAGTAATTAAGCATAGGCGTTTCTCATAATTTCTAAAATATATAATTCTAAATATAAGTAAAGCCTGAAACCCTTAACAGAATTAAAACAGCTGATCTGATTGTAAAAGTAAGCACGCTTTAGAATAGTTTAGAACAGCTGTTATCTCTGTTCTACTGAAAACAAAGGTAAAGTCTGACGCGTGTAGCTCTGGTATTTAGCAGTGAAGATACAGAATGATAACTACAGTGAAGATGTTGTGTCAGTTCAGTCATTTCCTGATCTCTCTGTCTCACTCTCTCTCTCTCTTCCAAATTCCAAACAGCCTCAGATTCAGCCCAGAACAATAAACTCCACACATCAGCACACAATGCAGACCCTGTTCCACTGCGTTCCCCAACGGGGAACACCACATTCTTCAGTTGAGGAACAGATTATCATCCTGATGTGCGTGTGTGTGTGTGTGTGTGTGCGCGTGATGCAATATGCACGACTATTAAAAACACAAAAAATTGAGTTTTACATATAAAAAGCATAGAAATGCACACACACACACACTAACTCATTCACTCACTCACACACACACACACACACAAAGTGAGCTGGTACATTTACCTGCTGCTGCATTTAAAGCTGAGAGTTCCAACAGCTGCACTCAAATCAAACCGCTCTCTTTCTCTCTCTATACTGTCTCTGTTTGACTCACTCTTTTACTCTCATCCCTTTCCTCTCTCTCTTTTCAATCACTTACACTCTTTCTCTCCTTCTCTCGTCATGTTCTCTCTTCTCTTTCTTGCTTTCACTTTTCTCCCCCTCTCTCCTCTCTCGCTTTACCACTCAGACCCCCCCTTTCCTTTCTTTCTGTCTCCTTCTGTCTACTTCTCTCACTCTGTCCTCTGCTGTGTTCTCCATTTCTCCATCTCTCTCTCACACTCTCTCTCTCCAGATGCGATACTGTTTTTCTGGTACTTTCCCCTCCAGCTGTGTGTGTGTGTGTGTGTGTGTGTGTGTGTGTGTGTGTGTGTGTGTGTGTGTGTGTGTGTGTGTGTGTATGTGTTACCTGTGGAGTCCAAAGCTTCCTCTATAAGTGGTGGTAGCCTTAATCCATCCATATCCATACGCATACACACACACAAATTTAACCAACAATAAAAGTCCTACAACACACACACACTCTGCACAGCTGAAAGCTGAGGGTCTAAGAGCGCGAGTCCCCTGATACACAGTGTGGGAGGAGAGAGAGGTTGAGGTGGAAGAGAGAGAAAGGGAAATAAAGAAAAGAAAGGGACAGAGAGAGAAAGAGGTAGAGAAATAGGGAAAAGAGAGAGAGAGTGGAGTGTAATTGTTTTTGTCTTATTGTTTTGTACTTATACACACACACACACACACACACACACACAGCTTTCATTTCCTCACTGATGTTTCACTCTCTCACTCACTCTTTCTCTCACTCTTTCACTCACTCTCTCTGTTTACCTGGTTCAGATCTTCTTCACTCCAGTTCAGCTCTTAACAATAAACACTCTCTCTCTCTCTCTCTCTCTCTCTCTCTCTCTCTCTCTCTCTCTCTCTCTCTCTCTCTCTCGCTCGCTCTCTTTCTCTCCCTTCTTTCTTGCCTCAGCACAGCTGGTTTCTTATCTACGCAACACGCCAGAAATGCATACCCACACACACACATAAACACAAACACACAGACACACTCAAACTAAGCAGTGTGTAGTCCAGCCCTGTTTAACCCTTTTAGAGGTCGTGAGAATTCAGGCTGTGATGTCACTTGGCCATAAGAAACTATCTGAGACACAGGAAGTGAGTGTGTACACAAATGTGTGTGTGAGAGAGAAAGAGATAGAGAGAGAAAGATGAAGTGTGTGAGAGAGAGAGAGAGAGAGAGAGAGAGAGAGAGAGAGAGAGAGAGAGAGAGGGAGAGGGAGAGAGAGATCGTGCTGGAATGTGTTATAGTTTTTAGATGGAGATGCCAGATGTGCTGTTCGGATGGAAGGCTGGGTGGGGAGAACAGAAGGAGGTGTGGATGAAAGATGAGGAGAGGACAGAGAGAAAGAGGAGAGAAAGAAGGATGGAGAGAAAGAAAACTCCAAAAAGACCAATGTGACTAAACTGGTCCCACCCACTGTATATCAAGACAACCAATCAGTGCTTAGGTGGCTCATACCTGTGTTGGTGGATGGTTTTTAATAGTTAAGTCCTGACCAATGAGAAGATAACTGCCACAGATATCCCTGTGAAAACAATGCTAAAGTATGCATTTATTTGTTTCACAAATTATGTTGAAAGCATAATAGGTTCAATGGTTTGGCTTTGGCAGAGAACATTGTAAGCATTTAAACCTCCTTGCAAACATAAAAGTATTTTGTCTAGATTGACAGTAAATACAGTATGTAATAAAACTATATCAATAGAAAACATTTGAAGAAGGGTTAAAAGAATTAAACTCAATATAACTGTATATTTTAACAGTTCAATTAGGATTTCAGCTTGTCTCAGTAAACCTTTAGACAATGTTAACAAAGCCTAAATTTTTTGAACAACAATACGCACTGTTTTATTCACACACTTACTACTTACTCCTGAACAAAACTCAATGTTTGTTAAATTCTTTGAACTTAACAAACATTGATCAGGGCAGTGTATACTGTTTTTTAAAGAGTAGAAGATAATGGCACCAACACAAACTAAAACTAGTTTTCATGCAGAAAATTTACAAATGCGCTGGAAGGTTTTCTTGGGGATGCTGGGACCAAAATAAATGCTCCAATTTTTAAAAAGGCTGTGTGCAGTGACATAAAAATATTTTATGTTTCATATGATATTTAATTTAAACATGGTTTGTGACTCACTGTTATTATGTGGGTTTATGTGGAATTGTAAAACAGGAAAATGTAGGCCAGTACTAATAAATGTAGAAAGGAGACCTGGAATGTGTCCACAATCCCAATCATCATATATATTTTTTTCTGAATCACCAACTGTTGTGTTTATATTGCCTTGACTAAAGGACCAGCAAACTTTAGGAAGGACATACTAATAATCAGCGTTAACGACTAATGATCAGCATTAATGAATTAATGATCAATGTTAACGAATAATGATCAGTGTTAAATGTACAGTTATATCAAGAACTTGGTAATACACCATGCAGACTCTCCACTGGGGTTCCACAAGGCTTGGTGCTTGGTCCTCTTCTTTTCTCACTCTATACTCACTCTCTGGGTGAAATAATATATTCTCGTGAACTCTCATACCACTGCAATGCTGATGACACTTAACTAATCCTTTTTTTTCCTCCTTCCAACTCTCAGGTTTCATCCTGTATCTTAGCATGTCTCAGTGATGTCTCATCGTGGATGAGTTCTCATCATCTAAAACTTAATCCCAGCAAGACTGACCTTCTGTTCATCTCAGGAACAACGAGCCCTCATCACAATCCCTCCATCTCTTTATAGAACTCACTGGTCACTCCATCGGCAAAAGCACAAAGCCTTGGCGTAGTAATGTATGACCAGTTATCATTCTCGAGCCATGTTGCAAATCTGACACCGTCATGCAGATTTCTCCTGTATATAATCTGAAGAATTTGACCGTTTCTGTCTCAGGAAGCTACTCAGGTGCTCCTGCAGTCTCTTGTCATCTCAAGACTTGATTACTGCAACTCTCTACTGGCTGGTCTTCTACTGTGCGCTACCAAACCCTGCAACTAATTCAGAATCAGTGGCAGCACGACTCGTCTTCAATCTTCCGAAGTTCAGTCATGTGACTCCTTCACTACGTTCCCTTCACTGGCTTCCTGTTGCTGCCCGCATTAAATTCAAAACACTGACTCTGGCCTACAAAGCCAAACACGGACCAGCTCCTTCATACTTGATGGCAAAGGTCAAAGCCAGATCTTTATCAAGAGCTCTTAGAGCTTTCAGTACAGCTCAGCTCGAACCACCATCCCTCAAAACCCACAGACATGTCAGAACAGCAGAGTCACTACTCCTAGGGTTCTAAACATGATTAAGCTCTGTGTATCTCTTGATCCTAGTCTGCAAACTAGCTGTGGATATTTGTAAGTAACAAAGGGGCACTGTTGTAAGTCGCTGTGGATAAGGGCGTCTGCTAAATACCTTAAATGTAAATGTAAATACACAGGTAATCTGACACAGTGACCATTGTAAAAGACAAAACCATTGGGTTTTCTGGCATAAAACAAAAAGAGACAGCAACTTCTTCTAGCACAGTTCTAGCACACCCATAAAGTTTTAGTAAGTGATGAGCAATAGTGATGTTGGATGAACCAATAGGTCTAACAATAGGGTAGCATTGATGTTGATCGATGCTGGAAACCATGTGTTAACATTGCAGTAATGGTGTTGGGTGAGGCCACCATGCTCATGCCACGGTAGTAGGGGCGATATGTAAAAAAAGGCAAGGCAAGGCAAAAAAAAAATTATAAAATTATTTTAAGAATACGTTACTGAAACAAAATGAAAATTAAATTGCATTATTTTATATGATTTAACTTGACATATTGAAAAATACAAGAATTTTTGAAGTTGTTTGTCTTGAAATTTCCTTACAACACTTTTAAATTGAAGTCCCTAAGATTCCTTACAGTGTAGGTCCTTCAGAAGAACTAGAGCGCTACTAGAGGACTAGAGTTGTTACTTGATAAACTGTGGGATTCTAGTTACTGTTTTATTTTAATATAAAATTCTAACTGAGGGTTTTCACCATAACACACACAGACGCACACACATGTAACACACATTTTCTTATGAAAGCGCATCAGCACTTAACTCCAGGCGCTGCTCTGGCAGCAGGCCGTTGCTAGGTAACAGGAGGAGAAATGCAGATCAGAAATAGAGCAGTGAGCTGATTATACTCCACAGAACCTCCATCAGTGTATTACTGAAACACAACAGAAACGAGCATGAACACACACACACATTATACATCAATCAGGTATAAATTAGTGCATTATAACATCATTACTGGTTTTCTGTTTTGAACACACTGTTTGGTGTGATTAATCACAGTTAATTTATGGGGGGCAAACTCTTTTTCAAAAGGGCCAGATTGGTTTGGATAATTTTTTGTTTTTTCTGTACCTGGTATTCTGTTCAATGCTGGGGAAATACATTAAACTAGTGGTTCTCAGTCCTGTTCTGGAGTAGCACTGTCCTGCTTGTTTTAATGTTTTCATGCTGTAACTCACCCAGTTCATCTTGGCAAGTGTTAATTAATCATTGAATTAATTAATTGTGTTAGAGAGGTTTTATATTTGTTTTATTTGTGTATGAGTATTTTTGTAATTTCTGTATTATTTGTGAAAGTAACAATAATGTTAGTAGAAATGTTACATTTGGGACTTTTATTCTGATAGTGTGATGAAAATATGCTTTTGGGCTTGAAGAGCACTAGATGAGAGATGGAAGGATTTGGGGAGCATCTAAGAAAAACAAACCCTTTGGATGTGCAGTATTTTCTGCTGCCATAACAAGTTGGATCAGATTTGGTGCCTGGATATCAGCTGGTTCTGTAAAATGCAGCACTCCAGGTTTGCTTGTGACAGTCTGTAAAAAGATAGCCCAGATTTCTTCTGAATCTGTACATTAATCACACAACACTCAGTGGGTTTAACCACAGTGACTCCCTCAACTGTGTGCATACCCTCTAAAGACATATTTTTGCTTTATTATTGAAATACATTGCACTCTCACTATTTTACACAGTTATTAGTGCTGTTAATTAACATTGACCAATAAGCTGGGTTGGTCCATTTCTGTGACCGTTAGTAACCCAGCAGCTGGGCTTTAAAACACTACCTATGAGTATAATACAATAAAATCATATACAGTGGTTTAAAAAATGTAAGAAGGCCTGATAATTTAAAGATTTTCATTTAAAAATCATTAGTTATTCAGATCAATTTCAGTTAAATATATCATATAGCAGATGAACATATTTAAGAAGATAAATTAAGTTTATAGGATTTACAGAATGTATGAAATAATTATTTAAACAAATTAGGCAGGTGCATAAATTTGGGCACCCCAACAGAAAAATTACATAAATATTTAGGAGATCCTACTTTTGCAGAAATAACAGCCTCTAAACGCTTCCTATAGCTTCCAATGAGAGTCTTGCGTCTGGTTGAAGGGATTTTGGATCATTCTTCTTTACAGAACATCTCCAGTTCAGTCAGGTTTAATGGTTTCTGAAAATGAACATCCCGCTTTAAATCACACCACAGATTTTCAATAATATTCAGGTCTGGTGACTGAGATGATCATTCCAGAACGTTGTACTTGTTCCTCTGCATTAATGTTTAGGGTCGTTGTCTTGTTGAAGTATCCAGCCCCGTGCAACTTCAACTTTCTCACTGATTTTTAAACATTGTTCTCAAGAATCTGCTGATATTGACAGAAATCCATATGACCCTCAACCTTACCAAGATTCTCAGTACCTGCACTGACCACACAGCCCCACAGCCTGATGAACCACCACCAAATTTTACTGTAGGAAGCAGATGTTTGTCTTGGAATGCTGTGTTGTTTTTCTGCCATAGATACCGCCCTCTAAATAACTCATTTTTAGTTTTATCAGTCCACACACAGCACCTTATTTCAAAATGAAGCTGGCTTGTCCAAATGTGCTTTAGCATACAGCTCTGGAAAAAAAATAAGGAACCACTTAAAAATCATCCAAAAGCAGCGTGTAAAACTGATGGAGGAGAACATGCCGAGATGCATGAAAACTGTGATTATAAATGACAATATTTTTATTTGGACTTTGGGAGAAATGTTTTCCATAGTTTATAGAATAAAACAACAATGTTCATTTTACTTACCTATAGATAGCAAAATCAGAGAAACTGATTCAGAAACTGAAGTAGTCTCTTAATATTTTCCAGAGCGGTACCTCAAGCGACTCTCAGAAAAATCTTCTTCTGCATTACTCTCCCACACAACCTTTCCTCGTGCAAAGTGCGCTGAATAGTTAAACGATGCACAGTGGCACCATCTGCAGCAGGATGATGATGTAGGTGTTTGGAGCTCTGAAGGTATGTGGGTTGACTATGACTGTTCTCATCATCCTTCTCCTCTACTTATCTGAGATTTTTTTTGACCTGCCACTTCAGATCTTAACTAGAACTGTGCCTGTGTTCTTCCATTTCCTTACTGTTTCTCACAGTGTAAAACTGACCGCTGAAATCTCTGAGATAGCTTTTTGTATCCTTCTCCTAAACCATGATGTTAAACAATCTTTATTTGAGGGGCTCCCATGTAGCCACTCTTTAGAGAAGATGCAGAAATTTGCAATTGGCCCCTTAACCCTTTTTCATAATTGGAATTACCTGTGTATGTAGGTCAAGGGTCAATGAGCTAACCAAACTACTGTTGTATTCCAATAATTAGTGCTAAAAGGTATTAAAATCATTAAAATGACAAGGGTGCCCAAATGTATGCACCTGCCTAATTGTGTTTAAAGAATTATTGCACACTTTCTGTAAATTCTATAATTAATTTATTTTCTCAAATATCACTGTGTTCATCTGCTATATATCTAAACAACCAATGATTTATAAAGGAAAATCTTGAAAAATAATCAGGGTTGCAAAACTTTTTCATACCCCTGTACATCTACTGTAAACAGTGATATTACTTTATTCTGTATATTAAATTCTTAACCGTAATCTCAACCAGACTGCTGAAATTCCATGATTCACTAAATTGTTACAAAAGATTCAGACACAAATCAAATCTCAGTATTTGCACTTTTATAATACAAAAAACACTGTCTCTCTCCTCTCCTTTTATCAGTCTTGTTTCTTTCGGTTGTCATGCCAATGCGAAGCAGATCACTCCTACGCTAAATCAGAGAGAAATCGCTCATTAATTGCACACACACACAAGCTTCTTCCCCAGCAGCTGTATTTATCCTACACGATAGCCAGCACACATTTGTTTATTTTCACATACATACGCTCCTTTATATAAATACCTATATGTGAAAATCTACATTACATTAACAAAAGTATCTGGACACCTGACCATCATATTCAAACTTGATCTGCTGTTCCCCCTTCTTCAAATGACTGCATTTGGCTAATTTAAATTGAACCCATTAACAAAAAAAAAGACAAAAATTTATACGTCAAGACAGGGTTGCAGGAAATAAATTTAAAATTCATATCTGTTCATTTCATTTTAATATATGTAAGTGATTACAATATATATATTTTTTTAAATAATTTTAATTTTCTCCCCAATTTTGCACAGCCAATTAGCCAACCCACTCATTAGGACTCCCCCTATCACCAGTAACGCCCCAACACACCAGGAGGGTGAAGACTAGCACATGCTTCCTCCGATACATGTGAAGTCAGCCATTGCTTCTTTTCGAGCTGCTGCTGATACAGCATTACCAAGCAGCCAGCGCACTTGGAGGAAAGCGCAGCATGCTTCTGATACATCATCTCACAGACACCCTGTGCTGTGGACTTCACATTTAGTGATGTGGGGAGAGAGCGCCATCTACCCACCCGGAGAAAGCAAGGCTTCCTCTGAGCGCCTGCAGCTTGATGGCAAAGCTGCATGAGCGGGGGTTCGAACCTGCGACTTCCCGCTCATAGTGGCAGCGCTTTAGACCGCTGGACCACTCAGTGCCGGTGATTACAATATTAAAGTGGAGAAAACTGTACAATGGAAAGGAGGCCCTTCTGTCAGTGCCTCAAGCTCGGATAGAAGATGAGATACCGTAGGGAATGAAGGTATTCAGGTTCTGTATGGAGTCCTGCAGCACACTTACCCACAGATGTTGCAGCTGGGTCTGTAGATCCTGCTCGACACCCAAGGCTTCTAAAGCTGGCATCCAAGCAACCCAGCAACACATTTGGCTGCAGGATATCCTGTACATATCGCTGAGCTGTTGGTGTCTCTCTTTTCACAGCTACGGGCGACCATCAGATCATCACACCAGCAGCTGGGGTAACGTGTTGCTCCACAGCAAGGCCTCCAACCCGTCACAAATAGAACCTGAATTCATTGTGTAAGAGATTGCCTTGAAGACATGACTGCATGAATTTTCAAGCTGCATGGAATGTTGCTTTTTCATTACTTGAAGATAACATTTTATTAATTCATCAAATTTACATTACATATCATAGTGGATAAACTAATAAGCAACAGTGATGAGACAGAGAGGAGCTACAGAGAGGAGGTGCAGCATGTGGCTCAGTGGTGTACCAGTAGCAACCTCTCACTAAAGACCAGAAGAGACCACGCTCACATAACAATCTGTACTAATGGAGCGGAGGTGTCCAGCGTCAATATGCATATGAAACTGTTTCTCAGCCTCTATTGTCTGCAGTAGCTAGTTAAAGAAAAGACTCAAAAATATGAGTTGATCAGAGAGATGTTAGGGTGGTGTCGCCCAGATCGGCTCAGGACCACCTACAGGCAGTTCTTACAGCTCTGTTTACTGTGTTTACAGAGCTAGTTAGTGTTAGCTGTCTTGTGTAAGTAGCTATAGGTTTACACTAGGGAAGCAAGGCAGCTCAGTTCAACAGATCACCGGGGATAGTGGGTCGCGGGGGTTATTCGCGCTGCCGAGGGGAGACCGGCGTCTCGGCCGCAGAGGTTATGTGCACTGCCACAGGGGTTATTTGCTCTGGCGCGGGGGTTATTCGCACAGCCGCGGAGAGGGGGGTTAATCATCCTGCCTCGGAGATCATCCTGCCATGGGGGTAGCGGCATCACTGTCGCAGGGGTTATTTGCGCTGCTGCAGAGAGACCAGCGTCGCATCTCTACTTGCACTCGCATCATGGCATTGATAACATTTCTCGGCCATGGGGCCGCTCAAGTCTGAAGTTAAGTGAAGTTTAAGGGTTAGCTTTACCTAACACTCAGTGCTACATCTTTACAACTAAGGCTGTATCTCTAGAAACATTTTGTCCTTTGAGTTTTAGAGCTGTGAAATTTACTGTGGGGGCGGGGGCAGGTAGGCATTCACTGCCGCAGTGCTGTAAGTCAATCAGAGGTGATATATTTGCATGTATGAATATTCATGAGCAAAAGCCAAAATCCTGTCTTTCTTCAGAGATCTCTAATTCAGTGAATGGCTCACATGGCATTAATTCATTCAAACTAGAGACCACAACTAGACTGTTTAAAATTAATGAAGCAACAATGGAATGAGAACTTTAATAATACTCCTGGGTCCCTGAGCAAGGCCCTTAACCCATACTGCTCCCTGGGCAGTGGCTAACTATACACTATTCACTGCACGGATGAGTCTAAGGCAAAAAAGAATGCTACATACTGTGCATCAAAAGTGAGTACACCCCTCATATTTTAGCAGATATTTAAGTATATCATTTCATGGAAAAACACTGATAAAATGAAACTTTGACGCAATGAAAAGTAGTCTGTGTGCAGCTTATATAACAGTGTAAATTTATACTTCCCTCAAAAAAACTCAATATACAGCCATTAATGTCTGAAACACCAGCAACGAAAGTGAGTACACCCCTGAAGTGTCAATATTTCGTGTGGCCACTATTATTCTTCAGAACTGCCTTAACTTTTCTAGGCATGAAGTTTACCAGAGCTTTACAGGTTGCCACTGAAATACTTCAATCCCACCTCTTCAATCTTAGCAGCAGTGCTGACAGCACTCCTGCACCATCTTTTAAAGATGACCAACAAGAGGTCTGTTCTGAGTGGACTCTGCTCTTTTAAAACACTGGATGAACTTGACCCCTGTGCTGCAGCTCAGTTTCAGGGTGTTGACCATCTTAATGTAGCGCAACAATTCGTCTTTTATTATCCTCAGAGAGTTCTTTTGCATGAGGTGACATGTTGGAACTTTCAGTGACCAGTATGAGAGAGTGTGAGAGCTGTACTACAAAATTGAACACATCTGCTCCCTATGCACACCTGAGACCTAGTAACACTAACAAGTCACATGACATTTTGGGGGGAAAAATGACAAGCAGTGATCAATTTGGACATTTAGTCTCATTTGGACTTTAGTCACTTTTGTTGCTGGTGGTTTAGACATTACCGGCTGTATATTGAGTTATTTTGAGCGAAGAATACATTTACACTGTTATATAAGCTGCACACAGACTATACTTTTCATTGTGTCAAAGTGTCATTTTATCAGGGTTGTCCCATTAAAAGAAATATCTGCAGAAATGTGTGGAGGGCACTCACTTTCGTGATACACTGTATGTATATATTGTCTAGTTCCTAAGGAGGCTGAGGAAAGCTAACTTCTACTTCTGCACCATTAAGAACTTGCTTACAAACTGCATCTCTGTCTGGTACAGTAATTCCAAAATCTCCAAACAGAAAGCCCCTCAGTGTGTTGTAAAAAAAACTCCCCATCAGGAGAGCATTACGTCTGCTGTCAACCTCACCTTCCTGTAACATCAGGATCCTGTGTACACCTGGTACTAACATATTCTTTTGTATAAGGGAAGTACAATTGTATCTCCTCTGGTGACACCAGAGACTCATCTTATAAGAAGACCTCACTGCTCTCATTCAGCCTTTCACTCTGATAACACTGCGTTCTGTTATAACTACATAACACTGTACTGTACTTTTACATTTAGTACCTCAGTACTACATTTTACAATAAACTTTGTACAATACTTAAGTACAAAAAATGTTGAATACTTTAGTAGTTAAGTGTGGAGTTTAAAAACACTCAAGTAACTGTTTATTAAAATACTTTTATTATATTACACTAGTACTATACATGTCTGATTATACCCATTGCATTTACATTATATCTGTAGTCTTGTCATTTTCACTGCATACACTTCATAGTAGAGGTGGGCGGATCGATCAGAATATCTGCGCACACAGATTGCTTTATGGTTCCATTGTTTCTAAACAAAAATGTTGATTTTGATAATAAAGTATTTTGTTTGGAGAAAATCTATCCTAGGTCTTTTGGAGCCTTTGGATCTATAAAGCTTAAATATTAAAAAGTATCTGTACTGATATCGGCAATACTGTATCGGATCGATATCCAAAATTCACGGTATCGCCCACCTCTAGTTCCTAGCATTATCGCTCTATTAATTCCTACCACTTGTATATTATTTTATTATACTCGCCTGTATGTATATACATTTATTCCATTAATTGCCTTTCTATTTAATTCTTCCTTTTGCACTACTTATGTACACTCCTTCTACATTATGTTCATGTGCACATCAGTTTTGCAGTGGTGCAGTGCAGTAGCAGCTCAGTGAGTAGAGAACCAGGCCATCGACAGCAGGGTGGTGGGTTTGATAACCACATTTGGCAGTTGGCAGATACCCACTGTTGGGCGCTTGCGGAAGGCCTTTAACCTTCACAGCTTCCCTACTCTTCAAGCCATCACTGCAACAACTTCTACCCCCAATATATTATAAAACCCCAAAAATAATCTAGACATTTGAGTTACATGTGAAGTAGTCAGTAGTAAAAATGTTATATAACTAAAAAAAGCCTTTAAACCTAATGTATTAAATATAATAAAGCTAATTTCTTGTGAGGAAACTGTTATTAAACTGTATGTTTAATAAGTTGTTTCTTCAGTTATATTTGTTTTACCTTTATAAGCTTCAGCTCTCAATACTGTTTAAAATAAGCTCATATGTCAGGGCTTCACAATGTTTGTTTTTTTGCATATACACAATACAGAATTTTCTGAAAGTCACAATTGTGTTGGTTTAGGATGATTCTGTACGGAAAATCTATGAAAACTATGAAATCACAGAGGGCAGATGATAAAAGTTTCTCTGTTCAGAGCTTGAACTCCTGTGAACTGAAACACCTGGTTGTGCTCGTGATGTGAGTGGAACTAAGCACTTGGTAATAAATACCAGGGATTAGAATAATAAACTAAGAATGTAGTTACCAATAATTAGCAAGTACAATTACACAGTAATAGTATAAGAAAAATGTGATATGTAAGTATTACACAGCCCTACAGAAACTGTGTACTTTCTACAGTACTGTCCTTATTAATAATAGATTTACAATCTTGTAAAATTGCGGCAGCCAGATGTTTATTTTATGACGGAAATGAGAATATTAAACTAAGGACCAGAGATCTGTGCAGAAAAAATGCATGTTACATTGTCCCCACCTGCTGGATGAGTTCAGAACTTAGTCTTCAGAAATTATGTCAGTAGAGGAGGGTGGTACTTTAGTGTTAAACTACAGTGCTGAACATGTACCTACTCAAACACAAACAAACATGATTTTAGTCACAAATATCAAAGCTATAGTTAAACTGTATCTTTAGCTCTCTATCAGTGACCCTGGGAGGAACATGTGTCCAAATGTTCATGAACACCCCTTGCAATGAAGGCATAGTGCTACTCTATGCATCCATTGCATACACACAGCTTGTCAGGTAAATGAAGAGAAGAAGTACTGCCAATAGAACAGGTCTCTCTGAAACAGATGAACCATGTCGAATGCCATACATGTACTGGAAGGGTATAAATTACATAAATGAATGTGGTGGTATTGCAATACTTTTTTTTCTATAAAATATATCATTGCTGTCCAATGAAAAACATTTATCTCAAAAACAGCAACTTTACAGGAGAGAGAAAAAAACCTTTCAGCTTTCAAAGGAAATCAATGTAAAAAGAATTTATTTCAGAAAATGCTGTAGTGTTTCTATTGGCTCCATTCATTAAGAAATGTTGGCACAGTGTAAGAGACAGTTTGTCTGTTCAAATTATGTAGTAAACTAAAAATCGACAAAAATGGAGATAAGTGTTTTTCACAGGACAGCGACAATATGTTCAAGTAACATCATTTGTGATCTGAACAGGTGTGTTTATAAAGTCAATTAGCAATACCAAGTTCTTTTAGACAGCATTATTTTTAATTACATGTTGAAATTTAAACCAGTTCATAGATTATCATATAAAACAATTAGGCTAAAAAAAAAACAGTTTAACAGTTTTACAAATCAGATCCGCTAAAACACAGACAGTGGTCCAAATTCCTTTTTGCAGCATGAAGGTTCAAATTCTCTCTCTCTCTCACACACACACACACACACACACACACATCCACACACTCCTTTTGTTCAGAACTTAAGGCTCACGTGGTTCAGTTCAACAGTTTAGGCACCAGAACAGGCTGAAATAAAAATCGTTCCAGGAGTGTTTAAGGTAAAAGTGATTTAGTCAATTAATATAGATACTGATCTTAATATCTTCTTGTCAACAGCAGACCTGATTAACTATGTTTCCACAGGTAAGCTTAATTCCTTGCTGAAAACACAGACTGGACAGCTCAAGCTGGTTATGCAGACTATGCTGGTTAAGACAGTTAAGCTGGTTGATCAGCTTAGCTCTTAAACAGCACAGGGAGCACTTTGTTTGAGTTTGTTGGTTTAGCTGGTCTAATATCACAATTAACCTGACCAAGCTAAACAACCAGCACCACCAAGCTGACTGACTGTGGTCTTGCAGGTTATGCTGGTCAAAGACAGCATACACAGTGCTGGTCAAGAGCCAGTAAATGTTTTAACCAAAATGATGAAGATGACCAACTGAGATGCTTAGATACCATTTTCCAGCAGTGCTAACACACTAAAAACATTTTTCTTGATTAGAATCTCCTCTTCTTACTCTGCTCCTGCAGTGAGCTGCAGGTCCAGAAGGCACTTAATCTCAGTATCAGTATGAAGAGTATCAGTTCTGAAGAGTTCTGCTCAGTATAATGAAAGTGAAACTGTGAAACAGACACTAAAACAAACCAGCTGCTGAAGCTTTTATCCAGATTTGGATTCTAAGTTTGGATGTTGAGTTTTGGGTTTCTGATTCAGTTTCCAGATTTGGATTCCATGTTGGTTCCATGTTTGGATTTGGTTTCAAGGTTTATATTGGTGTTTAGTGTTAGTGTGTTGTGATAATGTTTCAGTTTGTGTTCCTGTGTGAATTCTGGGATGACTTTTGTGTTCCTGGTTTGAGTCCAAGTTTGAACTCCAGGCTCTGGCTTGGCTGGGGTTGGGTATGGGTTCCTGGTTTCTGTTTTGGGTACAGGTTTGAGGTATGGAGTTGGGTTCGGTGCTCTGGTTTTGCTTTCAGCATTCCAGTATCAGTCACAGTTTCAGGTTCAAGAGTGTTTGTTTTCTCAGTGGTCGCTCAGAGTGCCCTCCATGCTGCGCTGCAGATGCTCCCAGCTCCTCCAGAGCAGAGACAGCAGCAGGACGGCCACCGCCGTGGCCAGCAGGTGGAGCCGGCTGCGCAGGACAGGGGAGACAAATCTGGCCGCTGTGGAAACGCAGACCAGCAGCAGCGTGGCCACGGCCAGCAGGACACTGATCCCCTTCCCCAACAACATCCGGCCCGTCTCCGCTTCCACCTGCACCGCCTGCTGCTGCTGCTGCTGAACCTCCAGTTTAGACAGGCGTGTCTGACACGACTCTAGCGCCTCCTGGTGGATACAGACGAGAGGGGCGAACAGTTTAAAAGACAGAAATAAAAATAACAACTATTTAACAAAGGCAACAAAATAACCAAAAAAACAAACACAAATAAGGCACAGATAAAGAGAAGTGCTCATCATAACAATAAAGAAAACTTCCCCAACTAAAAGTGGCCCAGCACAACCTTATGGCCTTCTTGTGATGGTTTTGAATTTTAATGTAAATTTCAAAAACTTTGTTGTAATATTTTTTGATACATGTATTGTTTTTCGAAGAATAAAAATTTTAATATTTTTTCCACTGGTAGTTGTATTATGAATGGCAGTGAAATTAACAAACACAATTAATTAACCGTAACTCGGAACTGTTGTTAAAAGCTGTGAATGTCATTAAAAAGAGTTTGCACCCAATGCAAAACTTAACATGACAAAAAGGGGAAGGAAACAAAGCTCTTCAAAACGAGATTTATAAGTCGGGGTGACTGAGACTGTATACTTGTACTCTGTATGTCTAATGCAAGATTAACACAACATTTACAGTTTATGCGTGTTTCACTGCTTCAAAAACCTGCACTCAGAGTCTCAGACTGGTTGGGACTTCACTGGTAAAACTGAAGGCCATCAGAATAACCATCAATAAAACCTACAATGAACAATCTATCCTGACCATTTGAAAGCAGTGTTTTTGGAGGTTTCAGGTACAGAGGTATTGTGGGAGGTAGAGTGAGATGAAATAATGTCAACTCTAGTGACTCTGGAGTTGAATGTGCCTGTTTAATATACACCAAAAGAAACATGTTTGTTTGCACCATAAGCAGTGTAGCACGGCACAAATATACTATTGTGCTAGCAGGATTTAGCATTCTGATTTTTAGAATGTCGTTTTTGTCTCATTTTATTTGTGCAGAATTCTACACAGCTGTAACATGTTAATACATTTTAAGGAGAAAAGTACTGGGACCCCTGCTCATTCACTGTATTGTTGAAAAAGTTATCTATGCTCTAAAGGGAAATTATGTTTAAATGTTGAATGCTCACCACCTCACCTCATCCCAACTCCCTAAGTTATCTCAGAATTACAGGACAGAGCTGTGTTCAGAGAACACAGGTCCACTATTTGCCCTCTAGCCCACACCTGATACTAGGCGTGCTGTGTGCAATGGGTGTAACTTCTAACAGCTTCATGCCTTTATTTGAAGAAGTGTCCACAGACATTAAGATATAAAGTGCATCTTTCTTGTCCTACTGAACACAGACTGCCGCATTCTGCACACACTAACCATTACAGTGCACTGGAGCACTCTCAGCATGTGCAGTTTCTGTAAATGTAGCTTTAAACGCTCTGAAACACTCCCACACAGGTCACTGCCAGAACACTGCACCCTCCACAGCAGCTTTACGATCTGATCGCTTTACTGCAGTGTGAGAGTCCACCTAAAACACATGACTCTAAACAGTTACATAACAGCACCTTTAGCAATACTGCTGAACACAGGTTTCCTCCACACACACCCAGACACACACACACACACATACAGATTTGGCAGGGGGTAGTGTTTGTGAGAAGTCTGATGTTGGGGTTTTGCCCATTGTGACTTCTTTGCCTACTGTGTCTGACTATTTGGATGAGTGTGGTCAGAAATTGTGTGCAGAAATGTGTTCCTAGTTTGTGCTGTAACTCGGAAGATGGCCAGACAACAGGTGGTAGGTGAGGATGTAGATTTATCTCTTGCAGATACATTCTTTGCTATGGATTCTAAGGAACATGGAGGTAGGGGATTTGTTATAAAGCCAGAGTTGGACAAATCTGATCAGAGTTCTGTCCTAGAGGGTCCTAATGCCTATTCCAGTCTTCTCTACTTTTGAACACTTAGTAGTAGATTGTGTTGGTCCTCTGCCCCGTTCTAAGGCAGGGCATGTTAATTTAATGGCTATCATGTTTCAGTCCTCACGGTACCCTGCAGCTTATCCATTGCGCTCAATAACTGCTAGAAATATTCTTAAAGCTTTGACAAATTTCATATCTGTGTTTGGAATCCCAAAGGTCATCCAGTCCAATTTTATGTCCCAGCAGTTTTCTGAGGCTCTTAAACAACTTGGAGTCCAACACAATATCTCTAATGTATATCACCCACAAAGTCAGGGAGTTCTTGAGAGATTTCATCAGACTTTGAAGTTACTATTGAGTTCCTATTGTGTTAAACCTGATGGAGACAGGTCTTCCTTGGCTGTTGCTGTCCATTCATAAGGTAGTTCAGAACATGGGATTTAGTCCCAATAAACTTGTCTTTGTGCACACTGTTCAGTACAAGGTTATGCCTTGTGGGGTTCGGAATGCTCCCGCTACCTTTTAATGCCTTATGAACCAGGTGTTGGTTGGGTTAAAGGTTTGTGAGGCTTACCTAGATGAGGTGGTCCTTTACAGTTATAGTTGGAACGAAACATCTAGGTCAGATAAAATAACTTTTTGCATGTTTGGCACAGGTTACTTGTTACTTATTTGGGTAAGACAGTGGGGCAGGGACAAGTATGTCCCGTTGGTGAAAAAGTGGAAGCAATTTGTAATTTTCCTGAGCCCAGAAACCAGAAAAATCGTCATCAGCGAGATTATTCTACTGTGGAGAAGAAGGCACTTATCTATTTATTAGGCCCTAATCCTGTCTGTCCAACATTTTGAGGTTTACTCATCTAGTCCAATCATTGTGTACACTGATCATAATCCTTTAGCGTTTTTTGATCGAATGTGAAACCAAAACCAGAGGAATATGCACTGAAGTTCTTTCAGATTCTTCAGCCTTTTTCTTTGGAAGTTAAACATGTGCCAGGTAAAGAGAATGTAATCCCTGATTGTTTGTCACGGGTGTAGAACAATTTTTTGTTTCAGGATTTGGAATGGTTTGTCCCGGAGGTTGGACCAAGAGAGGCTTGCGTGGTGTGGGTTTTAATTGGTGGCACTAGAAGCAATTAGTAAGAGTCTGGAGTTAGTAAGAGTTTGGAGTCTCTGGAGTTGAGATCTCACTCTCTTTTGTTTTCTCCTTCACCACCATGCCTCAAAGTTGTTTGCTTTTGTCTCTCTTCTAAGAAGTCCTGGATTCCCCATGTTTAAACAGCTGACCAGTTCTTCTTTTTCATATTTATCTCCTAGATATTTTGACCTTTTCTATTTTTGATAATAAATAAAAGAGTTTTATGATCACTACTAGTTTGTTGCCCTCCCTTTCTTTATGTTGTTATCCTGAAACGAGCTAAGTCGTAACAACACACACAGACACAGATTCACACAAACCCCTACAAAACAGAATATCCCCAAAATAGAGTACAGGAGGTGAATAGGAAGCAGTTTGGACAGAGCTACAGATTTAAAGATGTTTTCTGTGATTCAACGATAACAATGTAAAAAGTGGACTGCCCCCTAGTTTAGGTACCTGCAGGTCTCTGGCCCTCTCATTAGCCTGGTAAGCTACTTTCTCCTCGATGCTGGCGAGCTCCTGCTTCAGGTTGGCCATTTCATGCTGGTGAAGCTCAACCAGGTCGTTAAGCTGCTCCTCCAGACGCTCCACCCTAAGAAAAATAAATAGTATGTATAATGATAATTATGTAAATAAGTTTTTTGCCAAACAAATAATTTATTAAAAACACATTAAAGTATCCAAATCTTAAACTAATCTTTAGAAACTATATAAAACCCAACGCTAACCTGTATTTCTCCTCCTCCAGTGTCTGCGTGAGGAAAGTATCTCCTTTCAGGTCCTCTTTCAGAGCCTCCATCTCCTCAGCCAATCTGACCTGAGACTGCCGGATCTCCCGGAGCTCTTCAAGCACCATAGTGATGGTGTGGTCTTGATGAGGTGCAGAATGGTTACCGTTGCTGTCAGCTGAGGCTGAGGAACCTGTGGAGCTTTCATCATCGCTGTGGTATTTGGTCTGACCCACTATGGTGGCGCTCCCCCCTAGTGCCCGGCCTCCACCGCCGCTGTCCTCCAAGCTGGTCTTGAGCTGGGCAATGTTGTCTGCACTGCCAAACTTGTTGCGGATGAGGTTTGCAAACTCCCTGGGTTTGTTAAAGAAGAAGGGGGGCGAGAGCGAGACCCCTGGGCCTATGGTTTTGATTTTGTCCAGGCAGGGGTGTCGTCCACTACCACTTATGTTCAAAGTGTCCTTGGACAGCTCTTTGGTTAAGTCCTTGGTCAAATCTTTAGAGACTTCTTTGGACAGATCTTTTGGGCTGCTGTGTTTGGAGCTGCTGTTTTCGCTGTCCTTCAGTCGACGATGATACTGCTCCAGCTTTTTCTGTAGCTGACTGATGCTCTGGGCTAATTTTTGGTTCTTTTTCTCGAAGACCTGCCGGATCCGCCCCACCTGCTGCTTGTCTGCCATGTTGACCAGCTTAAGGAACTCAGCCACATTGTCGTCCCGCTCCATCTGCTCCACCTTCAGCTGCTCAGTCAACTTAAGGATCTTCCGCTGCAGGCTGTCTACCTCCAACCGTCCCCGTGGCAGCTCCAGTAGCAGATCACTGGAGGTGTTCAGGTTGGAGTCAGAGCTCCCACGCAGGATGGGCACTGGAATACTGAGTACATAGCCATCATTATGGTCCATCTGCAGAAACAAAAAGAGCAGCTCTTTAATTTAAAATGAAAACAATATACATTATACAGTCTATAATCTAATAAACCAAAGATATTAAATTACCAAAAAAGAAGGTCACACACTCCAATCTTTCATTGGACCAGATTTAATTGTGACATGCATTCACTGTGGCATTGTTTCGATAAGCTTCTGCAATGTCGCAAGATTTGTTATTAATTCAGTGTTGCAATATTTTTTCACCAAGACCTTGCAGCATTGATGATGGCAGAGTGTGACTACTGCACAAAGTCTTCTCCATCACATCCCAAAGATTCTCAATGAGGTTAAGGTCTGGACTCTGGTGAACTCTCTCTCAATCCATGTGTGAAAATGATGATCTCATGCTCCCTGAATCACTTTTACAATTCCAGCCCCATGAATCCTGACACTGTCATCTTGGAATATGCTCGTGCCACCAGGGAAGAATAAATCCATTGATGGAATAACCTGGTCTATATTCAGTATATTCAGGTAGTCAGCTGACCTCATTCTTTCAGCACATACTGTTGCTGAACCTAAACCTGCAGACCAACTGCAGCAACACCCTACTTATGTCCCCAAAGACAATTGTTTTTTACATTATAGAGCAACTCCTATTGCTTATGTAGTAATTTACAGTCTGAGAATCAGAAAGTGATTTATATGAGCATTACAGAGCACCTCCTATTAATATGATGGTGTGCATCATATTAACCTATACCTCTGGTAGTGTATTACAGTCTGTGACAAAGATGGTGTGGATCAGGGGTGTTAAAATGTATTTATTTTTATCGTTTTTAGACAAATATTCAAATGCTAAACATTCTGTCCATTCCTACCATATACAGTATGTCCATGGGTGTACAGGTTGTTGTATGTGTATATGCCTACAATGTAAATGAACCCTAAAGTCATCCAGACTATGACTACATAAGGAATCATGTATTAGACTTTGTGCTCGTGGGCTCCCCTTACAGTTGTAGAGTGTAATAAATGTTTCAGGCGGATTAGTTTCTCTTTCTCGTTTTCTGGCTTTCACAGACATATTCTGTCTCTTTCCAGCTTCTGCCAGAATGTCTGTATGTTAGTTTGTAAAGAATGAACCAATAGTCAATGTAGAACTGTTAGAACTAAAGGTTGGAAAGCAGGGCGCAGGCCGCCTCTGAAAACCAAAATACTCCTTATTTGGGGTGCTGTTAACTTGCGGATTCTAAAGCTGGTAATTCTGATTAACTTATCCAGTAAAACAAAGGTAACTCTTACTCTTCCTTCCCTGGAGCGATCCTGATGATAGCCAGTTTCGTCATAATATTTGATGGTCTATTTTTGATTTACTGCGCTTTATTTCTTAAAGAACTTTTTTTCACGTAGTTGAGTAGTTCTTGCCATATTATGGATTAGAACATTATTCAAATAGGGCTTTTCACTGTATACAATAAATTAAAAGTAATTAACTCTTAAAAATTCAGCACAGCTGTTAACTGAAAGCAATTCCAGGTGACTCTACCTCATAAAGCTGACTGGGAAAATGTACAAAGCTCACATCTAAACAAGAGGTGCCTACTGAATAAAACTTATTTTGGTTTGTTTAACACTTTTTTTTACTTAACAATGATGACATTAGTATTAATTTCTACAATGCAGAACATTTTAAAATAATGACAAAAACTTTTTTTTAAATTGAAGGTGTATCCAAACTTTTGAGTGATACTGTATTTGCTTAAATATGTATACAGTTTTCAGTCTGGGCAGTGTAAACAATTGTCGCATCTAAAAGAAAATGTTCGGTACTGAAGTGCATTTGAAACTGGTAACGTCTACTACAGTGCATAGTTATATTATCTTCTTTAATATCAATGTATAGATCTTTGTACACATTTAATATATTTTGGGTTTTGTTTAGGGTTTTAACTTCAGACAGGACAGGTTCCTGTTCAAACCAATTCCCTGTCTATTCTTTTAAAACATGTAAAACTGAGCTACCAGATTAGCATTAGCACCGACAATCTGACAATGACTGATGTTTCTTCGGTTCCTGGAGGCCGAGAGCCTCCTTTCAGAAACATCACGAGGATGCAGCACACTGAAAAAAAAAAACATCCTGCTTATTTCTCTGTTCGCCTCCAGAAATTTCCTTCACACACGCACACACACACACACACACTCACGCAGACAAACACATGCACACACTCTCACTCACGCACACACTCACAGACACACACACTCACAGACACACACACTCACAGACACACACACTCACAGACACACTCACTCACAGACACACTCACTCACAGACACACTCACTCACTCACAGCAAGGCTCTCCACTCAGTCAGGGATAAATAAATATAATAGACATTTTGACTATATTTCGAAGGATGGAACATTTGCAGGGTATTATTAATGCTGAAGTGCATTGTTGTTAGCTTGGTACTAGAATATAACAGGCAGGACTGCAGAAATTAGCATTACTGAAAACTGAAGGCTGGCATGGCAAAATTCAATGATTCCCTGAATCATTTCCTGAAGAATCCTAATTAAATTGTTATGAGATTTATACTCCTACTCTACATACTGCCCTACATTTTTTTGCAGTGTGTGTGTGTGTATTGAGTATGAGTGGCTCTGAAGTGGGCGGACAGAGCAGGACTGAACACACCTGCAGGCTGTTCTGACTATTCTGTTTCAGGATCTTCAGTGAGCTCTGATTTCAAAACTCCTCTCAGGGTGTGTGTGTGTGTGTGTGTGTGTGTGTGTGTGTGTGTGTGTGTGTGTGTGTGTGAGTGAGAGAGAGAGAGAGAGAGAGAGAAGACAAAAAGAAAGAGAGCTGCTTTACTTCTGAAACTTTATCTGAAATGAAATAACTAAGAATACTGAGAGTGAGCAGCTTCTGCTTTTTCCAGCTGATTCAACGGTCAACCCTCAGAAAAACTATTCAGCAAAATATTACCGATTTCCCACAAACTAAAGCAGACCACACAGCTCAACACAGCAGTTAGATCAGACTGGAACTGTGCCTTTAGTTCATGTTTATAGAAAACAGAAACTGCGTCTAACTTGAGTTACTGAAAGTCACAGAACTGGGTGACACAGTAAACGTTTGATCATTATTACAGACGGAAGAATCGACTGGCTATCTATGTGTATTGTCCAATTTTAAGCCTTGTCCTCATAGCTACTAAAAACATTTTCTGAATGTTATCAACTCGACTTTGATTCTTAAAATCTTTAGTTTGTTAAATTCTCTGGGTACACTGTTGCAGCAACAATATGATAACTACATTGGCACATTATCAAAACATTTTTCAGACATATTAATAATACTTAAATGTTATATATCAGTGTATATTTGTATCAGTTAAATCAATGTTTATAAATGTTTTCAGAACATTTAGGGGTATGCAATAATGACCTAAAACAATATTCTTGGCAATATGATGGCAGCCCACTGCTCCAGGTTTGTGTGCTCACTGTATCACTGTTAGAGTTTAGTTTCTCTGCCCGCGCTGGGTCGGCCTGAGATATCCCACCACTTTTCTCAGGCCGGGTCGGGTCGGGCTCCAGAAAATAGTCTGAGACGTAGGCATCTGTTTTTTTAATGCTATTTTTTAATATAAAGCTCTGGCGTGATTATCACAATATAGCTAAGTAACCAAATGAAAAATTATGAAAAATAACAAAAACTGAAATGAAAAAAATATTCTAGTTAACTGAAACTAATAAAAACAGTAATTAAAGAAAAAAAGCTAACTAACTGAAACTGTACTGTGTTTTTATAAAACTGACTAAAATGAATTGGAATTACTGATAGAATACCCTTTGTTTTTTGTGTATTCATAAGCATTGTTTCCACTTCAGCAGTTTTACCACGGGCGGTGTTGGGGCTATTCTGTTCGCGAAGGGAAGCCGGATTCTGCAGGAGGCAAATTTTGGCAGCGCGCGGCACCTCGCGGTCCATGGCGTTAGTTCTTGTTTACAGCGCTTACGTTAACCCTGACATCAGGAAACAACAGGAAACTGCAGAATTCAGTATGGGATTAGAATATGAGCGTGAGGGAGATAAAAGCAGATGTTTCGTAGAGAAACAGGAGATAGAGTATATGGAATAAACTCCACACAGCTAAAGTACATTTGAGAAGCAGCTGAGAGTATCTTTACCTGTGAGTAGCTCATACACCACAACACCCCACGTGGGAGGATGAACTGATAAATCTCTCTCTCTTTCACTCTCTCTCTCTCGCACTCACTCATAGTTGATCATTTTGAAAAATTAGTGAAACCTGTAAAGTTTATTGATTTTTTGAGTTTGTTTATGTGTTTCTCAGATTGATCTCTCTGGTGTGATGTGTAAAAACTAATAAAAAATAGCAAACCCCACTCTAAAAACTAATTAAAACTAACGGAATTGGAAACAAAATAAAATTAAACTACAACGAAAAATTCTAAACATTTATAACCTTGTAAGTAACAAATCAAATTGTTTTAAAAAAGTTGCACCAGTTAGAACGTCATAATCACGCAGCTCTGGGCACACGCAAGCTTCTCCACTTGTCCGCCTTTGACTTGTAGGGCTGTGCAGCTGTTTTTAATAAACATTTTTATTAAATAATAGGTCTATTTTTTGGGCCCAATCTAAGCTCTAATCACCGCGTGTGTGTTTTAAGGGTACTCACTGGTGTGCTCACTGCACAGACGGATTAAATTATATCTGTGCCCAGCATAGTTATGGTTAATATAGTATTATTTTCTCCAGAATTATTTTCTGATTAACTATGTTTGGGCTGTGATTAGAGTTTTACCTGAATTACCATTTTAAATTAAAATGAAATCTTTAAATCATCAAACTGCTGATACAAGCACAAACACACACTTGCATGCATGCCTATGCACATTTCTTAACCTGTTTTATTCTTCCTGCTTGAGGATCAACATAGTGCTGCAGTCGAGGTTAAAGCAGGGGACTAAATCGCTGTAATTAGGTTAATCTTGCAGACAAAGTGTACAAAATGTTTCTCATGTTGAAAAAAATTATATATTCCTCCTTTCTTGGTTGAGGCAGAGAGAGGCTAATACTGGGAAAGTCTAATATCAACAGAGAATAATGAATGGCCTCACTAATCAGGCGTGGCATATTCTGCCCACACAGCTCTCTCTAATGATGGTCTGGAAATAAACACTGATATTTTAAATTATTATAATAACGCAATTTACTTTGTTCTGTTTAACTCGTGTAACAGTGTTACGGTGTTGAGCTGCTAGAAAGCCTTGTTGAAGTGAAATCCCCTACTTTGACAACTGTCCACATCTCTCCACAATGAGTTCCAAGAAAGCTATTTAATTTTTTACATATTATGTGGTATAAAATTTTAAAAGTTTATTTCAGCCTGAATCACTCTTTTACAATTCCAGCCTGATAAATCCTGGCATTGTCATCTTGGAATATGCCCGTGCTATCAGGGAAGAAAAAATCCATTGATGGAATAACCTGGTCTATATTCAGTATATTCAGGCAGTCAGCTGACCTCATTCTTTCAGCACATACTGTTGTTGAAACTAAATCTGACCAACAACATCATCAACCCCAGATCATAGCACAGGCTTGTACAGTAGGCACTAGGCATGATGAGTGCATTACTTTAGCCGACTCTCATCCTACCCTGTTTCATAACACCACTTTTAACTTTTTAAAATGTTTACACAGCATAAGTAAGTAAGTAAGTGCGTGTGTGTGTGTGTGTGTGTGCGTGCGTGCGTGTTAAATAAAGGAACTGAGAGTGTTGAGCTTGTGGCGCTCATTAACAAACATGTATGTCAAGGGTTTGAGTCTCTTTCATTTTCTTTCAACTCTTGATTCCTTAGAAAATGATTCAGTGCCTCATACAGTTCCAACTAATATGGTTTTAATTTACATAATTGATTTATAAATGGGTCAGTTTCTAAGGATTAAGCACAGTTGTAAACATGCCTTAAGGTGTGTAACAGCACAGGACAATTTTCGTATTTTCTTTTTTTTTTTTTATTCTACACACGTTTTTCTATTGAGGACAGGTCAGGACTGCAGTACCCTTGTCAGAATAATTACATTTCATTACATCATCTAAATCATATTTTTTGTATCCTTTTGTCCAGATAATTTCTTCAAGAAAAGATTTTAAATTGTTTCCCCTGACCATCCCAGATGCCTCTCAGCCCAGAGTAGTCAACACGCTTCTGAACATGGTCCACATAAGGCTTCGGCTATAGAGATATACTTGCTGTTATTTTTATGTATACTAGAAATGGACCGATAAGCGTTTCTGGGGCCGATTCCAATCGCCGATCGCTGATACCCATATTGGGCGGAGGCAAATGCCACATTAATGCCACACAGGTGCCAGGCAAACCTGGTACAGATTCCCCTAATATTACCTAAGCAAACACTGGTAATTTACGCTGATAGTAAATAAACACAAGAGTGTTACTGACCAAAATAAACACTTTTCAGGAGAGAAACAAGTAATGTGTAAATATTTAAAAGACACCAAAATTTTTATATTTATACTTCAATACCGCAGGAATGTGTCTCCCAACATCAGCCGCCTCAGCCTGTTTTGTCAGCTTACTGCTTAAAATATCTCACTTACTGTTAATATATAGATAATAATACAATATTTTAACAAGAACAACAGTAATCCATCGCTCCAGCTAGAGCTTAGATTGGGAAAAAAAATCCAGCCTGACTCTGTCTGCCCTCATAAACTGTAATTAAGAGCACAGACCTGATTTAAACTCCATATTCTTAGTAAGTAACATTACAGCAATAAAACAGAGCTTTTAACTAAATTCACAAATAGTTGGAAAGAACAAAATCTGTTTTAATGATGTTAATAAACATCACAGTGACAGCGCTAGTCACAGTTTCACCGCAGCGAGGGGCGAAGACGTGAATTACTTATCTAACCAGCCTTTACTGATTTCTGCCCCCAATAACCCTTTCAATAACCTCCAATAGCCTTTAATAGTCTTCAGTAGCCTTCAACAGTCTAACCTGGCGGCGTGTCCACTAAACTCCGTAGTTATAAACATCCTGAGGTGAGCAGCGCACTAATTTATAATGTAATCCGAGCAGTGACTCCGTGACGGATGCTCTAAACTGCTGCTGTTAGTTTGTGAGCTCACTGGTTGGGCAGAAAGATGGACTGTAGAGAGCTGTATAATCTGGTTAGTGGGATTAAAACCTTTATTTCCTACAGAGATGATCTTAAGAAAACTGAAAAAAACTCCAGACTGGCTGAGCTCTGTAGCCCGTGGCTGGTCTGTAGCTCTGACTGAGTGAAGAGAGCGGGGTTTGTGCTGCTGCTGCAGCTCCGACTAGTAAGCGAGCAGTTTCACCACCCAACCACACACAGCACTGCTTAACTGCTTAACCTTAAACTCCTGAATCGGATCGGCTAAAATCTGAGGAATATACGCAGAAACCGTATTTTGGCTGAAAATCGGCCGATACCGATACACCGCCGATCGATCATCCCATCTCTAATGTATACACATGATGGCTGCCTCACATATTCTGCGTTCGCTTGGAGCGATGGTTTTGAGCATCTTCAGAAATTAATGTGATGCGTTCAGGAGGTGCAGTACACACACAACCACTAGGAGGCAGTGCAACACTCAGCAGGTCCTAAATGGCAAAAAGTTTTAAGGAGCAGCTGTGTGAGCAAATGCGAAACTACCCGCATCAGTACGACCTGTCCTCATCACAGCACAGTGACAAATATGCTATGCAAAATAGCTGCCGGCAGGCAAGTAGTGAAAGGTTTTAGATTGACATATTCAATCTCCAAACTGCATGCATTTTACTTGCTAAAGAGGACACTGGAATCCCAATGTTTAATGTCAACCTCAAATTTTTTAGTCTACAGCAGAAATAAAGGGACTGGTTCCAAAACTTTTGGAGCAGACTGCTTTGCAAAGTAAAGTGGCATTGTGTATTTAATGATTAAAGCTTAAGCTTGTGGTCTTGCCCTTTAACACCAGAATTTCTCCTGGGTTTAATTATATTATTATTACCTCATTATTAGACCCAAATTGGATTGTCCCAACTTTCTTTGTAATGTGTTGCAGGCCTGAAATGCAGAAATGGATGTATATAAATGAAAATGTAAATGAAAGAAGCACTGCAGTGATGATTATACTTTTGTCATGAGTTGGGGTGAGCCTGCATCCTTCTGACCTTAACAACACTCGTCATTAAATACAATCAAATCAGTTCATCCAACAAAAAGATGAACTCTTATTTAATACACTTGTTTTTTAAAGAGACAACAAATAACCTAATGTCCCAATTAGTGGTGCAGTAAAAAATCGTTTCGAGCTCGAATTGCGATTCCAACATTGAACGATTCAGAATCGTTTCTCGTTTTCAAAAAAATGTTTTGGGGGTGAAGCGACAGTAGGTGAGCTCCGCGGTACAGTTAAAAAGCTCCGCATGACAGTATGTCAGCTTCGCGATACAGTTTAAAAGCTCCACACGACAGTAGGTCAGCTCCGCGGTACAGTTAAAAACCTCAGCGCGACAGTATGTCAGCTCCGCGGTACCGTTAAAAAGCTCCGCGGTACAGTTAAAAAGCTCCGTTCGACAGTAGGTGAGCTCCGCGGTACAGTTAAAAAGCTCCGCGGTACAGTTAAAAAGCTCCGTTCGACAGTAGGTGAGCTCCGCGGTACAGTTAAAAACCTCAGCGCGACAGTATGTCAGCTCCGCGGTACCGTAAAAAAGCTCCGCGGTACAGTTAAAAAGCTCCGTTCGACAGTAGGTGAGCTCCGCGGTACAGTTAAAAAGCTCCGTTCGACAGTAGGTGAGCTCCGCGGTACAGTTAAAAAGCTCCACGGTACAGTTAAAAAGCTCCGTTCGACAGTAGGTGAGCTCCGCGGTACAGTTAAAAACCTCAGCGCGACAGTATGTCAGCTCCGCGGTACCGTAAAAAAGCTCCGCGGTACAGTTAAAAAGCTCCGTTCGACAGTAGGTGAGCTCCCCGGTACAGTTAAAAAGCTCCGCGGTACAGTTAAAAAGCTCCGTTCGACAGTAGGTGAGCTCCGCGGTACAGTTAAAAAGCTCCGCGGTACAGTTAAAAAGCTCTGTTCGACAGTAGGTGAGCTCCGCGGTACAGTTAAAAAGCTCCGCGGTACAGTTAAAAAGCTCCGCGGTACAGTTAAAAAGCTCCGTTCGACAGTAGGTGAGCTCCGCGGTACAGTTAAAAAGCTCTGCGGTACAGTTAAAAAGCTCCGTTCAACAGTAGGTGAGCTCCGCGGTACAGTTAAAAAGCTTTGTGCAACAGTAGATGAGCTCCGCAGTACGGTATGTTGCAAAAAGATTTAATACAGTAAGGATCCTAAGTTTATTGTTTTAAAAAAAACTTCTATTTTTTTTAATTGTCCTTTCATCTTTTTATCTTCTCACATAATTTACACAAAATGTATAGGCCATTTGAATAAAAAAATCGTTCAAGAATCGAAAATCGTTTCTGAATTTCGAATTGTGACCCCAAAAATCGGAATCGAATTGAATCGAATCGCCAGTCACTGAGAGATTCGCACCACTAGTCCCAATACTGTATTTAGGGTGCATTCACACTTAGCTCAACAAGTAATGGGTGAGGGAGCATAAGCCACAAAGTTTTGTTCAATCAAAAGATGCAAAAGATGTGGCCATCTTAACCATGGTCCGGATTGTCTGCAATATGAACACTTTTCTAGATGGTTTGGACTTTCAGACCAAAAACAGGAAGATAAGGCAGACTGTAAACAAACCAGAAAAAAACAATTGGTGCTGTGCTGAAAGGATGTGAGGAGGAGTCAGATTCTGACAAAGAGCTAGAATTCATCACAACACCTGACAAAGGAACGCTCCATCTCTTTACTACAATTCTACAAACCAATGCACCTTACTCACTCTGCGGCCATGTTGAAACAAAAGAAGGGCTGTGGGTTCGCTCCTAAACCGGAAATTCCAAGGTAGCAACGGAGCCAGCAGTTTAAATGGCAGCGCCTGTGTGGACAACTAACCCTGCACACCTCCCTGAATTAACGGTGAAATCAGAAATAGTCCGAAAATGAGTGCAAGATTTCCCTGGGTTGTTTCAATAAAAGGCTCCAGAAACTGGATTAATTGTTAGGTTCATGATGTGGAAGCTAGGTAATCGCCTTTGTTTGCTGTATAAAAACTCATGTGTTAGCTAGTTTGCTAGCTAGTTAGTAAATAATTTAGTGACTGGTGAAAAATACCCTGCAGTATGTCTAACTACAGCCCTCCTGACAGGCTTCACTGATCTTTCCAGGCAAATAAGGTGGGCACAGCATACTTTATAAACTTTCGCATGCCAGCCAGTGTCTTAAAGAAACACTATTTCATAAAGTATTTTTAACCTTACTTTTGTTTCCACCGTTAATCTGTAATATCAAATCAGACATAAAATTATTGTTAACATGAACGTGAAATGCCAAATACAGTCCAGCTAAGCATGCAAGTGTACACGCCTGTAAGATCAGGTTCCCCACAGTAGGATATTGTTTAGCTAGCTAGCTAAGCAGGCTATTCTAAAGAGCTATGGCTGGACTAACGCTACCCCTCACTCATTTTGACATTAAACCAAAAAAATAACCAGTTCAGGGTAAATTAAGTCATAGTTAAAGAATCAGGTTTAGCTAGCTTGCTATCTCTCTGCAACGTTAATCAGGCTAGATTCACTTGCTGGGTAAGATTAATATGGCTAGCCTTAGCTAGGTAGCACAGTAATACACATCTTACATTATAATGGTGATCTCTTCTGATTTGGTTAATCCATTCACAGTGAAGTATGGGATCTTTGAGGAAACTATGGAAGATTTAATCTTTATAATATGTCTTTCTTTTTGAAGAAGTGCATTTAAAAACACATCAGTGAGGCTCCATTGCTAGTACTCAGTGATCCAACGCTACTTTCATACCCCACAGCCTCGTTTTGGTAGACGATGTTGACGTAGGTGAATAAAGCCCATTTATATGAAGTAAAAGACTCCAATCAAGTACCTGATAACAACAGGATGTAGTAAATTTCTTTAGTCTATTTACTACACTGCAGTGAAATTTAAACAAACTGGACCAAATATAGTATGTACAATGTAATAAAGACACAAACTCTGGTGCAGATTCTGGTTTGGACTGTCAGGTGTGAAAACAACCTTAGTTAATTTAATGTATGTGTGACTTGCTCAATGATCATTCGAGGTCACATAATGTCCCATAACAATATTAACTACAACTAAGTTCAGGTCCACTCAGCAAAAAGCATTCTACATACTGAAACAGAGCCGCTCTCTGCTGCTCTTTAGACACAGTAATTTCATTGTGTTTTTACGGAGCTGCTTTTGGAAAATCCCATAAAGGACATTCCCTCACTCAGGAAGCAACACGCTGCTTCTATCAGTGCAGATAAAGTTGGGGTGTGTTCGGTGTTGGAGAATGCTGCATGCACAGCCTGACCCAAGTAAAGCGTACAGGAAAACAGTGAGAAACAAAACCTGCTGTAAGCAGAACCAGTTCAACACTAAACCTTCACTCAGCGTGGTCAGAAACATAAATCAATACCTTCATCTGAGCAGTTGCTGAGCAGAGGAAAGCAGGTATGGGCTGGTCTGCTCTATAGAACACTACCAAACAAAGGATTCTTTGGTACAGAACAACGACATGGGGACCACGGCAGTATAGACCCCAGGATTCCCAGCCTATAGGGAAGTGAAGACCCTAGTACAGGGTTTGTTTTCAAATGTTGAACAATTATTTTTAATTTATTTATTTGAAGAAAAGTTTCATGCCTCTTTGTCATCATGTGATGTTCACCCATGATGACATAACCACAAATCCTTATTTTAAATGTGTGAACAAACTGGCTACTGAGACGTAGTTTTCACAGGACAGAATTAGCATGGCTTAGGGCCGCATATGGTGTTATATATTTATTTTAAAAATAGTAAAAATGTATGGAAATCTTGATCGTTAAATCAGAAACCAGTCTGTACAAAAAGACTGCATTGTTGCCATCTAAGCGTTACAGAGAAGCAGACCACTGCAGATTATTATATTAGTATGAAGGATGATGCAGATGCAGCGTGTGTGTGTGTGTGTGTGTGTGTGTGTGTGTAGTTATTTGGTCATTTGTTTATCATCAGTGGAGCTGCTCCCTCAGTAAACACTCAGAATACAGATTTCATCTGACTTTGGACATTTAGAAATCATTACTACCATTTTAATAGCAAATTTGGCACACATATAATAACAAATAGTATAATTAGACATTTTTGTAATATAAACTGTAATATAAAAATTCTTGAATAGCCTTGATTTAAACAAAGAAATGGGCTCTGAAAACACAATGGGCAATACTGGAATTAGCTGACATTTCCTGGCTCCAAAACAACTACTACACCTGGCATTTAACCGGTAAGTTCAATCAGGTGTGCGTGAGCAGCAAACACATACACTGAGGAATCCAGCCCTCCATGCCTGAAACTGCCCACGCCTGCTCAAGTCCTTTATCAGTTATGACAGGAGGCCAACCACAGGCTGAATTTTTCTCTTTGGTTTTAACTGAGCTGAGGTCTGGTGACTGTTCATATTTATATTTCAGACAGTAAGAGAACACACACATTGGGATGACATGTTGTATCATAAGATAAAAACGATTAGTCAGAATAACAGAATAACATGTGAACACTAACTATGCCAGCTAGCAGGACATGGTGTTTGTTATGTCAGTTTTTACTCTGTATAATGCTGTTTTTTGCAGCACTGTTTATTCTGTGCCTTCATCTGCACAGTTCAAGCTTTATGCCCTGAAATCTTACAATAATACTGTAGCATGTTCAAAACACTTTAAATTAGATTCTATGTTGTTTGATTAATAACACCAGGAGGAAGCACCATGATGTAAAGAAAAATGTAGGTGATCCAGATGTTTAAATGATTAGAGCAGACACAGCTGTACACAGAGGAGAGAATATGTCAGACTAGTTTCAGCATGTTGGATACTGGTTAAGGTACTGTCCCCTGGTGGTCATACTCATGCTGCACCACATGGGTATAAAGTCATTTGAAACGCCCGCACGAGCTCACAGATACACAGACACAGCTGCAGTGTCATGATAATGTGAGCATACTCTGTGTCAGGACAACACACACACACTGAACTGTAACAGCCAGCAGCCAGGCGTGTCCACACACACACACACACACACACACACACACACACACACGCGCACACTTCAGCACATCACTGACATGTGGTTGCATTTCTGAAACATGCTTAGACTCGTATACACACTTTAACAGTGAGCAAGTTCACAAACTGCATCAAACACTAAACTACTCAAGCTACTTTTTAAGCTAAGTTTACACTTTTCTCATTTGTTTTGGCAGATCAACCTGAGGCTTAATATAATTTATTTTACTTCAATCTTAAATAGGGCTGCACAATATTGTAAATATTCTTTAATATATGTGCAGTTTAGTTCTTACATAACTACTTCAGTTTTTTTGTAAGTAAACAACACCATTTAAAGTGATGCTCAAGCTACTGTTTCCTTTACATTTTTTTTTACTCTTTTTTTTTTTTACAAATAGTAAACTGTCCTATTCAATAATTTATTTTAAACATGATGCAGACACAACCTCCTTGTGTTTCAGTAATATAATATTCAATGCAACATAAAAGAGCTCTAGAAAAGTTTCTGACAGAATCACATGTCTATCTACTGAAATTCCTTTGGGCAGCTTCCAAAAAAATGTAAAAATTCCCATTGTAAAAAATCACATTAAACAGTAATTCAATTAATCAAATAAATTTGATTAACCTTCTTACCTCTATTTATTACACTATTTTATCTCATGTTGGATTTTAGACTCCTGGTGAAATCTGGTGCTAACTGTAAATTTTATTATCACTTTCAATATCGCAAACACACATAGAGCTGAGACTTGAGCTCTTTACTTATAGTGCCACTACACCATTAAAGTCTGCCCCCTTCCTGATTTCCTGATTTTTTTGCATGTTTGAATTGTCAAACTTAAATGCTTCGGAACATCAAACCAATTTAAATATTAGTCAAAGACAACATAGGTAAACAGAAAATGCTATTTTTAAATTAAGGTGTTTATTATTAAGGGAGAAAAAAAATCCAAACCTACATGGCCCTGTGTGAAAAAGTGATTGCCCCCTTGTTAAAACATACAGTCTCTGTGGTTTCTGACACCTGAGTACAGTGTCTCTAGCCACACCCAGGCCTGATTACTGACACACCTGATCACTTAAATAGGACCTGACTGACAAAATGAAGTCCAGCAAAGAGCCTTTAAAGCTACACATCATGCTGAGATCCAAAGAAATTTAGGAACAATTGAGAAAGAAGGTAATTGAGATCTATCAGTCTGGAAAGGGTTATAAAGCCATTTCCAAAGCTTTGGGAATCCAGCGAACCACAGTGAGAGCCATTGTCCACAAATGGCAAAGACATGAAACAGTGGTGAATCTTCCCAGGAAAATTACAGCAAGAGCAAAGCGACGACTCATCTAAGAGGTCACAAAAGAACATAAAAGCTTGTCTCAACTCATCTTAATGATCCCCAAGACTTTTGGGGAAACATTCTGTGGACCGATGAGACAAAAGTTGAACTCTTTGGAAGGAGTGCGTCCCAGTTTATCTGGCGTAAAATAAATATTATTCCAGAAAAAGAACATTATACCAACAGTAAAACATGGTGGTGGTAGTGTGATTGTCTGGGGCTGTTTTGCTGCATCAGGGCCTGGAAGACTTGCTGTGATAAATGAAACTATGAATTCTGCTGTCTACCAAAAGATCATGAAGGAGAATGTCCGACCATATGTTCCTGAGCTCAAGCTAAAAACGAACTTGGGTTCATTTAAAAATAGCATTTTGTGTTTACCTGTGTTGACTAATATTTAAATTGGTTTGATGTTCCAAAACATTTAAGTGTGACAAGCATGCAAAAAATCAGGAAATGAGGAAGGGGCAAACACTTTCACACCACTGTACATGGGGTACACAAGTAGAAATGGAAGAGTATATAACTGTGTATTTATCAAACCAAACACCATATACTGATTATGTGGGGTTTGTGAGTGCATGAGATGGATAAAGAAGGTGGGTAAAACGGTGGGTATCTGTGATGTGGAGAAGTTTTTTGACAACTAAAAGAGTTTCAGGTTTCATCCAGCAAAACCAGTTTAAACAGCTGCTGTAAATCGCCTGGTATCAGAGTGTTTCTTTCACAATTTCTCACTAAAGCTGAAACCAAAAGTGCTAATCAGCACACTGACCCTTAGCCTTCAGATCCTCAACCCAGAAAACAGAGCGAAGCCTGAAACCAGACTACAGCAGACCTTCACCAGAAACCAGGCTAAACACGCACACACACACACAGGCTCACGCGCACACAAAACTCCATACCTGCGACCCACATTTTTAGACACACAGCGCACACACACTTCAGTTCAGTCACGGGTTCTTCAGATCAGAGCACTCACTGTGGTGTAGGACTCACTCTCGCGGAGGGCGCTGCTCCGTGTTTCTCTTTCTGCTGCAGTTTTTCTCTTTTCCAGCTGAAACTGAAAATCCTGGGCGGAGCTGGAACACACCGCAGCAGCACGAGCACCAACAACCAAACAAACAACCAGCGGAGTAAACAAACAAACACATACACACACACGACTGCTGGCTAAATAACCAAACTCATTTCTCTCTCTCTCTCTCTCTCTCTCTCTCTCTCTCTCTCTCTCTCTCTCTCTCTCCTTGTTCTCAAACAGCGGGAATCCTCCTCGTTTTTCCACCCATATTCCGACAGACCACGCCCCCCGTGCTTTAATTGGTCAATAGTTCATGTTCGCTGTAGGTTATCAGCTCGCTGATTGGCTGTTGTGTTTTCATGCAGATCCTGAACTTCAGCGCACTGCGTGTTGTTAACTACTGATACTTTCACCTAGTGGTGTGCGATACTACACAATATTTAGTTCCACAGTACCTTTGGAAAGTTTTCTCATTCAATGTTTGTATCATTTTTCCCTACATTGTAAATGAACACTGAAGTTAATTCTAATCATTTATTTTACATATACCTAACTACTGAATTATATAATATTGTTGTTTTCAGTTAAATTAAGCAAAACGCTGAATTTTAGCTTCTTTTTTATCCAGCGTTCTTGCTGCAGTTACACGCGGCCGCCTGTAGATGGTGGATTTTAACAGTGAAAAACGCCATTAAAACACAACGCTGCAAAAACGATCTAAATAAAAAGAAAAACACAGAACGTTTACAGTATTATATAATTCAGTAGTTAGGTATATGTAAAATAAATGATTAGAATTAACTTATTAATTATAACTGTTAAATAGCTGTTGTTCAGCCTGGTTAGCGTCTAGGCTGAGCAGAGGCTCCAGCTGATGATGCGTTCCTCCATAGCCACGCCCCTCTCCCCACGCCCCCACGTCAAAAAGGGGTCAAAATAGACTCGCAAACAAAACGGAGGAATGCAAAGGAGGGAAAGTATTGCAAAGAGAAAAAAGGAACGCAAGGTGCAAAACGCAAAGAAAAAGTGTTTTTGCAAAAGATTAATTCTAAAAAAAATATTACAATTGAAAAAAGGTAACTTATGTTCTCTTCTTTGTTTGCAAAATTAGATTTTTTTTGCAATTCGTGGAGATTTTTTTTTGTGACAGTTTTATTTTCTCGTCAGCATTAAAGACCCCAATTTGACTCCATAAAGTAATCCAGACTATGAAGCAACACAAGGAATCAGGTTGTAACTTAAAAGTGTTAAACAAACCAAAATACTCTGTAATGCATTTAGGTAGCTCTTATCTGAGGTGCTGTTAGCTTATGTTTTCGGAGGCTAGTAACATTGCATTACACTACATTTCATTACATTGTATTTAGCAGACACTTTTATCTAAAGCAACTTACAAAAATGAGGTACATAGGAAATAGAGCATAAAAAGCCAAAGAAGAAAGTAAAACATTTAGCAGGGCCTGAAAGATGCCAGAAGGGCAATATTGGGTTGAAGGAAGAGAGGATGAAGGGAGCAGGGAATGAAGTTAGAAGTAATGTTGATGTAAAGTAATTGTTGATGTTTCATATTTTACCCTGGAATCACAAACCTGGCTGGCTACTGTCAGCAATAGTGGGAGGGTCCTCTTTGAGGGTTATTCTGATAACAGTGCATTGACCATCACAAAATTTAAACGGGGCTCACACAGTTTGTACTGCCCTTTCGTTCATAACCAGTTGTTTTCTGGGGGCCCCAGGCCACCTTGGGGCCCTAAGCAACTGTTTGGTTTGCTTGGCAGTGCATTGCAGTAGATGAATTGTACTATTGCTGAAGAAAAGACCAAGAAGATTGTTGTGGACTTCAGGAGAACTCTCCTCTGTCCATCAACTGTAGAGGGAGAGGGTGAGCAGCACCGTGTGGTATTGGACCTGCACAGCATCCTGCCACAGGACCCTTCAGAGGAGTTTAGAATATCATTGGCACCTCTCTCCCCTCCCTTCAGAATTTATACAGCTCCCACCTCACACGGAAAGCCCTCCGCCTGGCAGGAGATCCCACACAACCACTACACAGCTTCTTCAGCCTGCTGCCATCAGGGAAGAGACTGTGGAGTGTGGGGCTAGGACCAGCAGACCGAGCGATAGCTCCATCCACCAGGCTGTGAGGATGCTTTACCAGCCTTAAGTTTTAAAACCTCTATATTTGCACTACTGTTTATACAGGTTCTGTGTGTACTGGTACTGTTATTACTTTTTTAATCTTCAATCATACCTAACTGGTACACTCTTATATTGCAATATAGAATTTGTTTTAAAAAACAAATTATGTGGAGATATAAAAAAAAATTGACAATATAAACAGAGGTTACTCTAGCTGTTGCATTTAAATAATGGAGGTAGAATTACAGGATATTGGAAAAAAACGTGATTGCAAGTTTTCCATTTTGCCATTGAAACCTATTGGTATGGGTGGGGTTACACAGCTTTCTGCAACTGAACGGCAGGGGGCGCCCGACCTGTGGTGGCTTCACTTTTGAGAGACGATGCTCTGTCCAGCTATACACAGTCTATAGTCTGGGTAGTTTTGATGCTTTTTAAATTAGAATATTGTAATGTGCTGAGTTACTGAGTTTAACTCAAAGCTTTAATGCAGGAACTAAACTAAATAAAGTGTGCCTGTATATTCGTGCCTTCAGCTGTGTAAGTGAATGTGTGTGTTTGAGGAGGGGATGGTTTAATAGGTAGTTTGCTGGATTAGCATTAAACTATACAGGAACAGCATTGATAAACAGTGCAGCCGCAAAAACACCCACAAACAAAAAATTGTCAGAACATGAGGAAAATTCAAGAAACTATATGCATACTTCAGAACATCATACGAGCGTAATAGGAAGTCAAAATACGTGCCCAAAATGAGCACATTGGCAGGTCTGATTCGATTTTTGGCATTTGTGAAGATTCTAAAAATCGAATATTACCCCGATAATCGAAAATCGATAACCAAGTTCATATCTAAATATCTGATATCTGGCAGTTTAATTTTTACACCTGCCAAAATTATATTCCTCCTCTGACTCAGCACACTGACTGAAGAGGAGAAAAGTACGGTGGCCGAGAAAGCCCAACACAGTGCAAATTGAAAAGCGCTGCAAAAGCACAAAACACATCCATCAAAATTACAACACAGGCGCAGCAACTAGAAAAACGCGCTGCAACTAGAAAAACGCGCTGCAAATAGAAAAACGCGCTGCAAATAGAACCACAACACAACGGAAGTGAGTCACAACACAACGGAATTTTCCCGGGGGACCTTAAAAGATACTGTACCAGCTAAGCTGCGTCTTCAGTAACGTCTCGGACTTCACTATGTGTACAAAGGACAATAAGTGGCAAACAAGGCGTTTTGTGAAGCAGAACTTTTAATAATATGCACACAACCGTGGTAATCACAGGTAATAAACATAACTTACTTTTCAGAAGTTTGTTTGCCACTTATTGTCCTTTGTATACAGCTGGTACAGCATCTTTTAAGGTCCCCCGGGAAAATTCCGTTGTGTTGTGACTCACTTCCGTTGTGTTGTGGTTCTATTTGCAGCGCGTTTTTCTTTTTGCAGCGCGTTTTTCTATTTGCAGCGCGTTTTTCTATTTGCTGCGCCTGTGTTGTAATTTTGATGGATGTGTTTTGTGCTTTTGCAGCGCTTTTCAATTTGCACTGCGCTGGGCTTTCTCGGCCACTGTAGAAAAGCACTAGCTCGAATGAGAATTTGGTAAAATGGAAT